>NW_027194664.1:0-219360 GCF_032444005.1 Ranitomeya imitator | reverse complement strand
AGCACTGAGGACCAGTCATTCGAAATGACTTCTCCATGCATTTTATGCATTGGTAAAAGCACTATGATGAAAAGTGTGATATGTTTTCAGGTATCTCCTATACTAATAGAGCCACATGCTCACCGGTTTGCCACATGATGTAGGCCTATGGACTGAACAAGAAACCACCAAAAATTTTAACCAGTCATCGTTCTCACAACACTGAGGACCAGTCATTCGAAATGACTTCTCCATGCATTTTATGCATTGGTAAAAGCACTATGATGAAAAGTGTGATATGTTTTCAGGTATCTCCTATACTAATAGAGCCACATGCTCACCGGTTTGGCACATGATGTAGGCCTATGGACTGAACAAGAAACCACCAAAAATATTAACCAGTCATCGTTCTCACAACACTGAGGACCAGTCATTCGAAATGACTTCTCCATGCATTTTATGCATTGGTAAAAGCACTATGATGAAAAGTGTGATATATTTTCAGGTATCTCCTATACTAATAGAGCCACATGCTCACCGGTTTGCCACATGATGTAGGCCTATGGACTGAACAAGAAACCACCAAAAATTTTAACCAGTCATCGTTCTCACAACACTGAGGACCAGTCATTCGAAATGACTTCTCCATGCATTTTATGCATTGGTAAAAACACTATGATGAAAAGTATGATATGTTTTCAGGTATCTCCTATACTAATAGAGCCACATGCTCACCGGTTTGCCACATAATGTAGGCCTATGGACTGAACAAGAAACCACCAAAAATTTTAACCAGTCATCGTTCTCACAACACTGAGGACCAGTCATTCGAAATGACTTCTCCATGCATTTTATGCATTGGTAAAAGCACTATGATGAAAAGTGTGATATGTTTTCAGGTATCTCCTATACTAATAGAGCCACATGCTCACCGGTTTGCCACATGATGTAGGCCTATGGACTGAACAAGAAACCACCAAAAATTTTTACCAGGCATCGTTCTCACAACACTGAGGACCAGTCATTCGAAATGACTTCTCCATGCATTTTATGCATTGGTAAAAGCACTATGATGAAAAGTGTGATATGTTTTCAGGTATCTCCTATACTAATAGAGCCACATGCTCACCGGTTTGCCACATGATGTAGGCCTATGGACTGAACAAGAAACCACCAAAAATTTTAACCAGTCATCGTTCTCACAACATTGAGGACCAGTCATTCGAAATGACATCTCCATGCATTTTATGCATTGGTAAAAGCACTATGATGAAAAGTGTGATATGTTTTCAGGTATCTCCTATACTAATAGAGCCACATGCTCACCAGTTTGCCACATGATGTAGGCGTATGGACTGAACAAGAAACCACCAAAAATTTTAACCAGTCATCGTTCTCACAACACTGAGGACCAGTCATTCGAAATGACTTCTTCATGCATTTTATGCATTGGTAAAAGCACTATGATGAAAAGTGTGATATGTTTTCAGGTATCTCCTATACTAATAGAGCCACATGCTCACCGGTTTGCCACATGATGTAGGCCTATGGACTGAACAAGAAACCACCAAAAATTTTAACCAGTCATCGTTCTCACAACACTGAGGACCAGTCATTCGAAATGACTTCTCCATGCATTTTATGCATTGGTAAAAGCACTATGATGAAAAGTGTGATATGTTTTCAGGTATCTCCTATACTAATAGAGCCACATGCTCACCGGTTTGCCACATGATGTAGGCCTATGGACTGAACAAGAAACCACCAAAAATTTTAACCAGTCATCGTTCTCACAACACTGAGGACCAGTCATTCGAAATGACTTCTCCATGCATTTTATGCATTGGTAAAAGCACTATGATGAAAAGTGTGATATGTTTTCAGGTATCTCCTATACTAATAGGGCCACATGCTCACCGGTTTGCCACATGATGTAGGCCTATGGACTGAACAAGAAACCACCAAAAATTTTAACCAGTCATCGTTCTCACAACACTGAGGACCAGTCATTCGAAATGACTTCTCCATGCATTTTATGCATTGGTAAAAGCACTATGATGAAAAGTGTGATATGTTTTCAGGTATCTCCTATACTAATAGAGCCACATGCTCACCGGTTTGCCACATGATGTAGGCCTATGGACTGAACAAGAAACCACCAAAAATTTTAACCAGTCATCGTTCTCACAACACTGAGGACCAGTCATTCGAAATGACTTCTCCATGCATTTTATGCATTGGTAAAAGCACTATGATGAAAAGTGTGATATGTTTTCAGGTATCTCCTATACTAATAGAGCCACATGCTCACCAGTTTGCCACATGATGTAGGCCTATGGACTGAACAAGAAACCACCAAAAATTTTAACCAGTCATCGTTCTCACAACACTGAGGACCAGTCATTCGAAATGACTTCTCCATGCATTTTATGCATTGGTAAAAGCACTATGATGAAAAGTGTGATATGTTTTCAGGTATCTCCTATACTAATAGAGCCACATGCTCACCGGTTTGCCACATGATGTAGGCCTATGGACTGAACAAGAAACCACCAAAAATTTTAACCAGTCATCGTTCTCACAACACTGAGGACCAGTCATTCGAAATGACTTCTCCATGCATTTTATGCATTGGTAAAAGCACTATGATGAAAAGTGTGATATGTTTTCAGGTATCTCCTATACTAATAGAGCCACATGCTCACCGGTTTGCCACATGATGTAGGCCTATGGACTGAACAAGAAACCACCCAAAATTTTAACCAGTCATCGTTCTCACAACACTGAGGACCAGTCATTCGAAATGACTTCTCCATGCATTTTATGCATTGGTAAAAGCACTATGATGAAAAGTGTGATATGTTTTCAGGTATCTCCTATATGAATAGAGCCACATGCTCACCGGTTTGCCACATGATGTAGGCCTATGGACTGAACAAGAAACCACCAAAAATTTTAACCAGTCATCGTTCTCACAACACTGAGGACCAGTCATTCGAAATGACTTCTCCATGCATTTTATGCATTGGTAAAAGCACTATGATGAAAAGTGTGATATGTTTTCAGGTATCTCCTATACTAATAGGGCCACATGCTCACCGGTTTGCCACATGATGTAGGCCTATGGACTGAACAAGAAACCACCAAAAATTTTAACCAGTCATCGTTCTCACAACACTGAGGACCAGTCATTCGAAATGACTTCTCCATGCATTTTATGCATTGGTAAAAGCACTATGATGAAAAGTGTGATATGTTTTCAGGTATCTCCTATACTAATAGAGCCACATGCTCACCGGTTTGCCACATGATGTAGGCCTATGGACTGAACAAGAAACCACCAAAAATTTTAACCAGTCATCGTTCTCACAACACTGAGGACCAGTCATTCGAAATGACTTCTCCATGCATTTTATGCATTGGTAAAAGCACTATGATGAAAAGTGTGATATGTTTTCAGGTATCTCCTATACTAATAGGGCCACATGCTCACCGGTTTGCCACATGATGTAGGCCTATGGACTGAACAAGAAACCACCAAAAATTTTAACCAGTCATCGTTCTCACAACACTGAGGACCAGTCATTCGAAATGACTTCTCCATGCATTTTATGCATTGGTAAAAGCACTATGATGAAAAGTGTGATATGTTTTCAGGTATCTCCTATACTAATAGAGCCACATGCTCACCGGTTTGCCACATGATGTAGGCCTATGGACTGAACAAGAAACCACCAAAAATTTTAACCAGTCATCGTTCTCACAACACTGAGGACCAGTCATTCGAAATGACTTCTCCATGCATTTTATGCATTGGTAAAAGCACTATGATGAAAAGTGTGATATGTTTTCAGGTATCTCCTATACTAATAGGGCCACATGCTCACCGGTTTGCCACATGATGTAGGCCTATGGACTGAACAAGAAACCACCAAAAATTTTAACCAGTCATCGTTCTCACAACACTGAGGACCAGTCATTCGAAATGACTTCTCCATGCATTTTATGCATTGGTAAAAGCACTATGATGAAAAGTGTGATATGTTTTCAGGTATCTCCTATACTAATAGAGCCACATGCTCACCGGTTTGCCACATGATGTAGGCCTATGGACTGAACAAGAAACCACCAAAAATTTTAACCAGTCATCGTTCTCACAACACTGAGGACCAGTCATTCGAAATGACTTCTCCATGCATTTTATGCATTGGTAAAAGCACTATGATGAAAAGTGTGATATGTTTTCAGGTATCTCCTATACTAATAGAGCCACATGCTCACCAGTTTGCCACATGATGTAGGCCTATGGACTGAACAAGAAACCACCAAAAATTTTAACCAGTCATCGTTCTCACAACACTGAGGACCAGTCATTCGAAATGACTTCTCCATGCATTTTATTCATTGGTAAAAGCACTATGATGAAAAGTGTGATATGTTTTCAGGTATCTCCTATACTAATAGAGCCACATGCTCACCGGTTTGCCACATGATGTAGGCCTATGGACTGAACAAGAAACCACCAAAAATTTTAACCAGTCATCGTTCTCACAACACTGAGGACCAGTCATTCGAAATGACTTCTCCATGCATTTTATGCATTGGTAAAAGCACTATGATGAAAAGTGTGATATGTTTTCAGGTATCTCCTATACTAATAGAGCCACATGCTCACCGGTTTGCCACATGATGTAGGCCTATGGACTGAACAAGAAACCACCCAAAATTTTAACCAGTCATCGTTCTCACAACACTGAGGACCAGTCATTCGAAATGACTTCTCCATGCATTTTATGCATTGGTAAAAGCACTATGATGAAAAGTGTGATATGTTTTCAGGTATCTCCTATACGAATAGAGCCACATGCTCACCGGTTTGCCACATGATGTAGGCCTATGGACTGAACAAGAAACCACCAAAAATTTTAACCAGTCATCGTTCTCACAACACTGAGGACCAGTCATTCGAAATGACTTCTCCATGCATTTTATGCATTGGTAAAAGCACTATGATGAAAAGTGTGATATGTTTTCAGGTATCTCCTATACTAATAGAGCCACATGCTCACCGGTTTGCCACATGATGTAGGCCTATGGACTGAACAAGAAACCACCAAAAATTTTAACCAGTCATCGTTCTCACAACACTGAGGACCAGTCATTCGAAATGACTTCTCCATGCATTTTATGCATTGGTAAAAGCACTATGATGAAAAGTGTGATATGTTTTCAGGTATCTCCTATACTAATAGAGCCACATGCTCACCGGTTTGCCACATGATGTAGGCCTATGGACTGAACAAGAAACCACCAAAAATTTTAACGTCATCGTTCTCACAACACTGAGGACCAGTCATTCGAAATGACTTCTCCATGCATTTTATGCATTGGTAAAAGCACTATGATGAAAAGTGTGATATGTTTTCAGGTATCTCCTATACTAATAGAGCCACATGCTCACCGGTTTGCCACATGATGTAGGCCTATGGACTGAACAAGAAACCACCAAAAATTTTAACCAGTCATCGTTCTCACAGCACTGAGGACCAGTCATTCGAAATGACTTCTCCATGCATTTTATGCATTGGTAAAAGCACTATGATGAAAAGTGTGATATGTTTTCAGGTATCTCCTATACTAATAGAGCCACATGCTCACCGGTTTGCCACATGATGTAGGCCTATGGACTGAACAAGAAACCACCAAAAATTTTAACCAGTCATCTTTCTCACAACACTGAGGACCAGTCATTCGAAATGACTTCTCCATGCATTTTATGCATTGGTAAAAGCACTATGATGAAAAGTGTGATATGTTTTCAGGTATCTCCTATACTAATAGAGCCACATGCTCACCGGTTTGCCACATGATGTAGGCCTATGGACTGAACAAGAAACCACCAAAAATTTTAACCAGTCATCGTCCTCACAACACTGAGGACCAGTCATTCGAAATGACTTCTCCATGCATTTTATGCATTGGTAAAAGCACTATGATGAAAAGTGTGATATGTTTTCAGGTATCTCCTATACTAATAGAGCCACATGCTCACCGGTTTGCCACATGATGTAGGCCTATGGACTGAACAAGAAACCACCAAAAATTTTAACCAGTCATCGTTCTCACAACACTGAGGACCAGTCATTCGAAATGACTTCTCCATGCATTTTATGCATTGGTAAAAGCACTATGATGAAAAGTGTGATATGTTTTCAGGTATCTCCTATACTAATAGAGCCACATGCTCACCGGTTTGCCACATGATGTAGGCCTATGGACTGAACAAGAAACCACCAAAAATTTTAACCAGTCATCGTCCTCACAACACTGAGGACCAGTCATTCGAAATGACTTCTCCATGCATTTTATGCATTGGTAAAAGCACTATGATGAAAAGTGTGATATGTTTTCAGGTATCTCCTATACTAATAGAGCCACATGCTCACCGGTTTGCCACATGATGTAGGCCTATGGACTGAACAAGAAACCACCAAAAATTTTAACCAGTCATCGTTCTCACAACACTGAGGACCAGTCATTCGAAATGACTTCTCCATGCATTTTATGCATTGGTAAAAGCACTATGATGAAAAGTGTGATATGTTTTCAGGTATCTCCTATACTAATAGAGCCACATGCTCACCGGTTTGCCACATGATGTAGGCCTATGGACTGAACAAGAAACCACCAAAAATTTTAACCAGTCATCGTTCTCACAACACTGAGGACCAGTCATTCGAAATGACTTCTCCATGCATTTTATGCATTGGTAAAAGCACTATGATGAAAAGTGTGATATGTTTTCAGGTATCTCCTATACTAATAGAGCCACATGCTCACCGGTTTGCCACATGATGTAGGCCTATGGACTGAACAAGAAACCACCAAAAATTTTTACCAGGCATCGTTCTCACAACAATGAGGACCAGTCATTCGAAATGACTTCTCCATGCATTTTATGCATTGGTAAAAGCACTATGATGAAAAGTGTGATATGTTTTCAGGTATCTCCTATACTAATAGAGCCACATGCTCACCGGTTTGCCACATGATGTAGGCCTATGGACTGAACAAGAAACCACCAAAAATTTTAACCAGTCATCGTTCTCACAACATTGAGGACCAGTCATTCGAAATGACATCTCCATGCATTTTATGCATTGGTAAAAGCACTATGATGAAAAGTGTGATATGTCTTCAGGTATCTCCTATACTAATAGAGCCACATGCTCACCAGTTTGCCACATGATGTAGGCGTATGGACTGAACAAGAAACCACCAAAAATTTTAACCAGTCATCGTTCTCACAACACTGAGGACCAGTCATTCGAAATGACTTCTTCATGCATTTTATGCATTGGTAAAAGCACTATGATGAAAAGTGTGATATGTTTTCAGGTATCTCCTATACTAATAGAGCCACATGCTCACCGGTTTGCCACATGATGTAGGCCTATGGACTGAACAAGAAACCACCAAAAATTTTAACCAGTCATCGTTCTCACAACACTGAGGACCAGTCATTCGAAATGACTTCTCCATGCATTTTATGCATTGGTAAAAGCACTATGATGAAAAGTGTGATATGTTTTCAGGTATCTCCTATACTAATAGAGCCACATGCTCACCGGTTTGCCACATGATGTAGGCCTATGGACTGAACAAGAAACCACCAAAAATTTTAACCAGTCATCGTTCTCACAACACTGAGGACCAGTCATTCGAAATGACTTCTCCATGCATTTTATGCATTGGTAAAAGCACTATGATGAAAAGTGTGATATGTTTTCAGGTATCTCCTATACTAATAGAGCCACATGCTCACCGGTTTGCCACATGATGTAGGCCTATGGACTGAACAAGAAACCACCAAAAATTTTAACCAGTCATCGTTCTCACAACACTGAGGACCAGTCATTCGAAATGACTTCTCCATGCATTTTATGCATTGGTAAAAGCACTATGATGAAAAGTGTGATATGTTTTCAGGTATCTCCTATACTAATAGGGCCACATGCTCACCGGTTTGCCACATGATGTAGGCCTATGGACTGAACAAGAAACCACCAAAAATTTTAACCAGTCATCGTTCTCACAACACTGAGGACCAGTCATTCGAAATGACTTCTCCATGCATTTTATGCATTGGTAAAAGCACTATGATGAAAAGTGTGATATGTTTTCAGGTATCTCCTATACTAATAGAGCCACATGCTCACCGGTTTGCCACATGATGTAGGCCTATGGACTGAACAAGAAACCACCAAAAATTTTAACCAGTCATCGTTCTCACAACACTGAGGACCAGTCATTCGAAATGACTTCTCCATGCATTTTATGCATTGGTAAAAGCACTATGATGAAAAGTGTGATATGTTTTCAGGTATCTCCTATACTAATAGAGCCACATGCTCACCAGTTTGCCACATGATGTAGGCCTATGGACTGAACAAGAAACCACCAAAAATTTTAACCAGTCATCGTTCTCACAACACTGAGGACCAGTCATTCGAAATGACTTCTCCATGCATTTTATGCATTGGTAAAAGCACTATGATGAAAAGTGTGATGTTTTCAGGTATCTCCTATACTAATAGAGCCACATGCTCACCGGTTTGCCACATGATGTAGGCCTATGGACTGAACAAGAAACCACCAAAAATTTTAACCAGTCATCGTTCTCACAACACTGAGGACCAGTCATTCGAAATGACTTCTCCATGCATTTTATGCATTGGTAAAAGCACTATGATGAAAAGTGTGATATGTTTACAGGTATCTCCTATACTAATAGAGCCACATGCTCACCGGTTTGCCACATGATGTAGGCCTATGGACTGAACAAGAAACCACCCAAAATTTTAACCAGTCATCGTTCTCACAACACTGAGGACCAGTCATTCGAAATGACTTCTCCATGCATTTTATGCATTGGTAAAAGCACTATGATGAAAAGTGTGATATGTTTTCAGGTATCTCCTATACGAATAGAGCCACATGCTCACCGGTTTGCCACATGATGTAGGCCTATGGACTGAACAAGAAACCACCAAAAATTTTAACCAGTCATCGTTCTCACAACACTGAGGACCAGTCATTCGAAATGACTTCTCCATGCATTTTATGCATTGGTAAAAGCACTATGATGAAAAGTGTGATATGTTTTCAGGTATCTCCTATACTAATAGAGCCACATGCTCACCGGTTTGCCACATGATGTAGGCCTATGGACTGAACAAGAAACCACCAAAAATTTTAACCAGTCATCGTTCTCACAACACTGAGGACCAGTCATTCGAAATGACTTCTCCATGCATTTTATGCATTGGTAAAAGCACTATGATGAAAAGTGTGATATGTTTTCAGGTATCTCCTATACTAATAGAGCCACATGCTCACCGGTTTGCCACATGATGTAGGCCTATGGACTGAACAAGAAACCACCAAAAATTTTAACCAGTCATCGTTCTCACAACACTGAGGACCAGTCATTCGAAATGACTTCTCCATGCATTTTATGCATTGGTAAAAGCACTATGATGAAAAGTGTGATATGTTTTCAGGTATCTCCTATACTAATAGAGCCACATGCTCACCGGTTTGCCACATGATGTAGGCCTATGGACTGAACAAGAAACCACCAAAAATTTTAACCAGTCATCGTTCTCACAGCACTGAGGACCAGTCATTCGAAATGACTTCTCCATGCATTTTATGCATTGGTAAAAGCACTATGATGAAAAGTGTGATATGTTTTCAGGTATCTCCTATACTAATAGAGCCACATGCTCACCGGTTTGCCACATGATGTAGGCCTATGGACTGAACAAGAAACCACCAAAAATTTTAACCAGTCATCTTTCTCACAACACTGAGGACCAGTCATTCGAAATGACTTCTCCATGCATTTTATGCATTGGTAAAAGCACTATGATGAAAAGTGTGATATGTTTTCAGGTATCTCCTATACTAATAGAGCCACATGCTCACCGGTTTGCCACATGATGTAGGCCTATGGACTGAACAAGAAACCACCAAAAATTTTAACCAGTCATCGTCCTCACAACACTGAGGACCAGTCATTCGAAATGACTTCTCCATGCATTTTATGCATTGGTAAAAGCACTATGATGAAAAGTGTGATATGTTTTCAGGTATCTCCTATACTAATAGAGCCACATGCTCACCGGTTTGCCACATGATGTAGGCCTATGGACTGAACAAGAAACCACCAAAAATTTTAACCAGTCATCGTTCTCACAACACTGAGGACCAGTCATTCGAAATGACTTCTCCATGCATTTTATGCATTGGTAAAAGCACTATGATGAAAAGTGTGATATGTTTTCAGGTATCTCCTATACTAATAGAGCCACATGCTCACCGGTTTGCCACATGATGTAGGCCTATGGACTGAACAAGAAACCACCAAAAATTTTAACCAGTCATCGTTCTCACAACACTGAGGACCAGTCATTCGAAATGACTTCTCCATGCATTTTATGCATTGGTAAAAGCACTATGATGAAAAGTGTGATATGTTTTCAGGTATCTCCTATACTAATAGAGCCACATGCTCACCGGTTTGCCACATGATGTAGGCCTATGGACTGAACAAGAAACCACCAAAAATTTTAACCAGTCATCGTTCTCACAGCACTGAGGACCAGTCATTCGAAATGACTTCTCCATGCATTTTATGCATTGGTAAAAGCACTATGATGAAAAGTGTGATATGTTTTCAGGTATCTCCTATACTAATAGAGCCACATGCTCACCGGTTTGCCACATGATGTAGGCCTATGGACTGAACAAGAAACCACCAAAAATTTTAACCAGTCATCTTTCTCACAACACTGAGGACCAGTCATTCGAAATGACTTCTCCATGCATTTTATGCATTGGTAAAAGCACTATGATGAAACGTGTGATATGTTTTCAGGTATCTCCTATACTAATAGAGCCACATGCTCACCGGTTTGCCACATGATGTAGGCCTATGGACTGAACAAGAAACCACCAAAAATTTTGACCAGTCATCGTCCTCACAACACTGAGGACCAGTCATTCGAAATGACTTCTCCATGCATTTTATGCATTGGTAAAAGCACTATGATGAAAAGTGTGATATGTTTTCAGGTATCTCCTATACTAATAGAGCCACATGCTCACCGGTTTGCCACATGATGTAGGCCTATGGACTGAACAAGAAACCACCAAAAATTTTAACCAGTCATCGTTCTCACAACACTGAGGACCAGTCATTCGAAATGACTTCTCCATGCATTTTATGCATTGGTAAAAGCACTATGATGAAAAGTGTGATATGTTTTCAGGTATCTCCTATACTAATAGAGCCACATGCTCACCGGTTTGCCACATGATGTAGGCCTATGGACTGAACAAGAAACCACCAAAAATTTTAACCAGTCATCGTTCTCACAACACTGAGGACCAGTCATTCGAAATGACTTCTCCATGCATTTTATGCATTGGTAAAAGCACTATGATGAAAAGTGTGATATGTTTTCAGGTATCTCCTATACTAATAGAGCCACATGCTCACCGGTTTGCCACATGATGTAGGCCTATGGACTGAACAAGAAACCACCAAAAATTTTAACCAGTCATCGTCCTCACAACACTGAGGACCAGTCATTCGAAATGACTTCTCCATGCATTTTATGCATTGGTAAAAGCACTATGATGAAAAGTGTGATATGTTTTCAGGTATCTCCTATACTAATAGAGCCACATGCTCACCGGTTTGCCACATGATGTAGGCCTATGGACTGAACAAGAAACCACCAAAAATTTTAACCAGTCATCGTTCTCACAACACTGAGGACCAGTCATTCGAAATGACTTCTCCATGCATTTTATGCATTGGTAAAAGCACTATGATGAAAAGTGTGATATGTTTTCAGGTATCTCCTATACTAATAGAGCCACATGCTCACCGGTTTGCCACATGATGTAGGCCTATGGACTGAACAAGAAACCACCAAAAATTTTAACCAGTCATCGTTCTCACAACACTGAGGACCAGTCATTCGAAATGACTTCTCCATGCATTTTATGCATTGGTAAAAGCACTATGATGAAAAGTGTGATATGTTTTCAGGTATCTCCTATACTAATAGAGCCACATGCTCACCGGTTTGCCACATGATGTAGGCCTATGGACTGAACAAGAAACCACCAAAAATTTTTACCAGGCATCGTTCTCACAACACTGAGGACCAGTCATTCGAAATGACTTCTCCATGCATTTTATGCATTGGTAAAAGCACTATGATGAAAAGTGTGATATGTTTTCAGGTATCTCCTATACTAATAGAGCCACATGCTCACCGGTTTGCCACATGATGTAGGCCTATGGACTGAACAAGAAACCACCAAAAATTTTAACCAGTCATCGTTCTCACAACATTGAGGACCAGTCATTCGAAATGACATCTCCATGCATTTTATGCATTGGTAAAAGCACTATGATGAAAAGTGTGATATGTTTTCAGGTATCTCCTATACTAATAGAGCCACATGCTCACCAGTTTGCCACATGATGTAGGCGTATGGACTGAACAAGAAACCACCAAAAATTTTAACCAGTCATCGTTCTCACAACACTGAGGACCAGTCATTCGAAATGACTTCTTCATGCATTTTATGCATTGGTAAAAGCACTATGATGAAAAGTGTGATATGTTTTCAGGTATCTCCTATACTAATAGAGCCACATGCTCACCGGTTTGCCACAAAATGTAGGCCTATGGACTGAACAAGAAACCACCAAAAATTTTAACCAGTCATCGTTCTCACAACACTGAGGACCAGTCATTCGAAATGACTTCTCCATGCATTTTATGCATTGGTAAAAGCACTATGATGAAAAGTGTGATATGTTTTCAGGTATCTCCTATACTAATAGAGCCACATGCTCACCGGTTTGCCACATGATGTAGGCCTATGGACTGAACAAGAAACCACCAAAAATTTTAACCAGTCATCGTTCTCACAACACTGAGGACCAGTCATTCGAAATGACTTCTCCATGCATTTTATGCATTGGTAAAAGCACTATGATGAAAAGTGTGATATGTTTTCAGGTATCTCCTATACTAATAGAGCCACATGCTCACCGGTTTGTCACATGATGTAGGCCTATGGACTGAACAAGAAACCACCAAAAATTTTAACCAGTCATCGTTCTCACAACACTGAGGACCAGTCATTCGAAATGACTTCTCCATGCATTTTATGCATTGGTAAAAGCACTATGATGAAAAGTGTGATATGTTTTCAGGTATCTCCTATACTAATAGGGCCACATGCTCACCGGTTTGCCACATGATGTAGGCCTATGGACTGAACAAGAAACCACCAAAAATTTTAACCAGTCATCGTTCTCACAACACTGAGGACCAGTCATTCGAAATGACTTCTCCATGCATTTTATGCATTGGTAAAAGCACTATGATGAAAAGTGTGATATGTTTTCAGGTATCTCCTATACTAATAGAGCCACATGCTCACCGGTTTGCCACATGATGTAGGCCTATGGACTGAACAAGAAACCACCAAAAATTTTAACCAGTCATCGTTCTCACAACACTGAGGACCAGTCATTCGAAATGACTTCTCCATGCATTTTATGCATTGGTAAAAGCACTATGATGAAAAGTGTGATATGTTTTCAGGTATCTCCTATACTAATAGAGCCACATGCTCACCAGTTTGCCACATGATGTAGGCCTATGGAATGAACAAGAAACCACCAAAAATTTTAACCAGTCATCGTTCTCACAACACTGAGGACCAGTCATTCGAAATGACTTCTCCATGCATTTTATGCATTGGTAAAAGCACTATGATGAAAAGTGTGATGTTTTCAGGTATCTCCTATACTAATAGAGCCACATGCTCACCGGTTTGCCACATGATGTAGGCCTATGGACTGAACAAGAAACCACCAAAAATTTTAACCAGTCATCGTTCTCACAACACTGAGGACCAGTCATTCGAAATGACTTCTCCATGCATTTTATGCATTGGTAAAAGCACTATGATGAAAAGTGTGATATGTTTACAGGTATCTCCTATACTAATAGAGCCACATGCTCACCGGTTTGCCACATGATGTAGGCCTATGGACTGAACAAGAAACCACCCAAAATTTTAACCAGTCATCGTTCTCACAACACTGAGGACCAGTCATTCGAAATGACTTCTCCATGCATTTTATGCATTGGTAAAAGCACTATGATGAAAAGTGTGATATGTTTTCAGGTATCTCCTATACGAATAGAGCCACATGCTCACCGGTTTGCCACATGATGTAGGCCTATGGACTGAACAAGAAACCACCAAAAATTTTAACCAGTCATCGTTCTCACAACACTGAGGACCAGTCATTCGAAATGACTTCTCCATGCATTTTATGCATTGGTAAAAGCACTATGATGAAAAGTGTGATATGTTTTCAGGTATCTCCTATACTAATAGAGCCACATGCTCACCGGTTTGCCACATGATGTAGGCCTATTGGCTGATCAAGAAACCACCAAAAATTTTAACCAGTCATCGTTCTCACAACACTGAGGACCAGTCATTCGAAATGACTTCTCCATGCATTTTATGCATTGGTAAAAGCACTATGATGAAAAGTGTGATATGTTTTCAGGTATCTCCTATACTAATAGAGCCACATGCTCACCGGTTTGCCACATGATGTAGGCCTATAGACTGAACAAGAAACCACCAAAAATTTTAACCAGTCATCGTTCTCACAACACTGAGGACCAGTCATTCGAAATGACTTCTCCATGCATTTTATGCATTGGTAAAAGCACTATGATGAAAAGTGTGATATGTTTTCAGGTATCTCCTATACTAATAGAGCCACATGCTCACCGGTTTGCCACATGATGTAGGCCTATGGACTGAACAAGAAACCACCAAAAATTTTAACCAGTCATCGTTCTCACAGCACTGAGGACCAGTCATTCGAAATGACTTCTCCATGCATTTTATGCATTGGTAAAAGCACTATGATGAAAAGTGTGATATGTTTTCAGGTATCTCCTATACTAATAGAGCCACATGCTCACCGGTTTGCCACATGATGTAGGCCTATGGACTGAACAAGAAACCACCAAAAATTTTAACCAGTCATCGTTCTCACAACACTGAGGACCAGTCATTCGAAATGACTTCTCCATGCATTTTATGCATTGGTAAAAGCACTATGATGAAAAGTGTGATATGTTTTCAGGTATCTCCTATACTAATAGAGCCACATGCTCACCGGTTTGCCACATGATGTAGGCCTATGGACTGAACAAGAAACCACCAAAAATTTTAACCAGTCATCGTCCTCACAACACTGAGGACCAGTCATTCGAAATGACTTCTCCATGCATTTTATGCATTGGTAAAAGCACTATGATGAAAAGTGTGATATGTTTTCAGGTATCTCCTATACTAATAGAGCCACATGCTCACCGGTTTGCCACATGATGTAGGCCTATGGACTGAACAAGAAACCACCAAAAATTTTAACCAGTCATCGTTCTCACAACACTGAGGACCAGTCATTCGAAATGACTTCTCCATGCATTTTATGCATTGGTAAAAGCACTATGATGAAAAGTGTGATATGTTTTCAGGTATCTCCTATACTAATAGAGCCACATGCTCACCGGTTTGCCACATGATGTAGGCCTATGGACTGAACAAGAAACCACCAAAAATTTTAACCAGTCATCGTTCTCACAACACTGAGGACCAGTCATTCGAAATGACTTCTCCATGCATTTTATGCATTGGTAAAAGCACTATGATGAAAAATGTGATATGTTTTCAGGTATCTCCTATACTAATAGAGCCACATGCTCACCGGTTTGCCACATGATGTAGGCCTATGGACTGAACAAGAAACCACCAAAAATTTTAACCAGTCATCGTTCTCACAACACTGAGGACCAGTCATTCGAAATGACTTCTCCATGCATTTTATGCATTGGTAAAAGCACTATGATGAAAAGTGTGATGTTTTCAGGTATCTCCTATACTAATAGAGCCACATGCTCACCGGTTTGCCACATGATGTAGGCCTATGGACTGAACAAGAAACCACCAAAAATTTTAACCAGTCATCGTTCTCACAACACTGAGAACCAGTCATTCGAAATGACTTCTCCATGCATTTTATGCATTGGTAAAAGCACTATGATGAAAAGTGTGATATGTTTTCAGGTATCTCCTATACTAATAGAGCCACATGCTCACCGGTTTGCCACATGATGTAGGCCTATGGACTGAACAAGAAACCACCAAAAATTTTAACCAGTCATCGTCCTCACAACACTGAGGACCAGTCATTCGAAATGACTTCTCCATGCATTTTATGCATTGGTAAAAGCACTATGATGAAAAGTGTGATATGTTTTCAGGTATCTCCTATACTAATAGAGCCACATGCTCACCGGTTTGCCACATGATGTAGGCCTATGGACTGAACAAGAAACCACCAAAAATTTTAACCAGTCATCGTTCTCACAACACTGAGGACCAGTCATTCGAAATGACTTCTCCATGCATTTTATGCATTGGTAAAAGCACTATGATGAAAAGTGTGATATGTTTTCAGGTATCTCCTATACTAATAGAGCCACATGCTCACCGGTTTGCCACATGATGTAGGCCTATGGACTGAACAAGAAACCACCAAAAATTTTAACCAGTCATCGTTCTCACAACACTGAGGACCAGTCCTTCGAAATGACTTCTCCATGCATTTTATGCATTGGTAAAAGCACTATGATGAAAAGTGTGATATGTTTTCAGGTATCTCCTATACTAATAGAGCCACATGCTCACCGGTTTGCCACATGATGTAGGCCTATGGACTGAACAAGAAACCACCAAAAATTTTAACCAGTCATCGTCCTCACAACACTGAGGACCAGTCATTCGAAATGACTTCTCCATGCATTTTATGCATTGGTAAAAGCACTATGATGAAAAGTGTGATATGTTTTCAGGTATCTCCTATACTAATAGAGCCACATGCTCACCGGTTTGCCACATGATGTAGGCCTATTGGCTGAACAAGAAACCACCAAAAATTTTAACCAGTCATCGTTCTCACAACACTGAGGACCAGTCATTCGAAATGACTTCTCCATGCATTTTATGCATTGGTAAAAGCACTATGATGAAAAGTGTGATATGTTTTCAGGTATCTCCTATACTAATAGAGCCACATGCTCACCGGTTTGCCACATGATGTAGGCCTATGGACTGAACAAGAAACCACCAAAAATTTTAACCAGTCATCGTTCTCACAACACTGAGGACCAGTCATTCGAAATGACTTCTCCATGCATTTTATGCATTGGTAAAAGCACTATGATGAAAAGTGTGATATGTTTTCAGGTATCTCCTATACTAATAGAGCCACATGCTCACCGGTTTGCCACATGATGTAGGCCTATGGACTGAACAAGAAACCACCAAAAATTTTAACCAGTCATCGTTCTCACAGCACTGAGGACCAGTCATTCGAAATGACTTCTCCATGCATTTTATGCATTGGTAAAAGCACTATGATGAAAAGTGTGATATGTTTTCAGGTATCTCCTATACTAATAGAGCCACATGCTCACCGGTTTGCCACATGATGTAGGCCTATGGACTGAACAAGAAACCACCAAAAATTTTAACCAGTCATCGTTCTCACAACACTGAGGACCAGTCATTCGAAATGACTTCTCCATGCATTTTATGCATTGGTAAAAGCACTATGATGAAAAGTGTGATATGTTTTCAGGTATCTCCTATACTAATAGAGCCACATGCTCACCGGTTTGCCACATGATGTAGGCCTATGGACTGAACAAGAAACCACCAAAAATTTTAACCAGTCATCGTCCTCACAACACTGAGGACCAGTCATTCGAAATGACTTCTCCATGCATTTTATGCATTGGTAAAAGCACTATGATGAAAAGTGTGATATGTTTTCAGGTATCTCCTATACTAATAGAGCCACATGCTCACCGGTTTGCCACATGATGTAGGCCTATGGACTGAACAAGAAACCACCAAAAATTTTAACCAGTCATCGTTCTCACAACACTGAGGACCAGTCATTCGAAATGACTTCTCCATGCATTTTATGCATTGGTAAAAGCACTATGATGAAAAGTGTGATATGTTTTCAGGTATCTCCTATACTAATAGAGCCACATGCTCACCGGTTTGCCACATGATGTAGGCCTATGGACTGAACAAGAAACCACCAAAAATTTTAACCAGTCATCGTTCTCACAACACTGAGGACCAGTCATTCGAAATGACTTCTCCATGCATTTTATGCATTGGTAAAAGCACTATGATGAAAAATGTGATATGTTTTCAGGTATCTCCTATACTAATAGAGCCACATGCTCACCGGTTTGCCACATGATGTAGGCCTATGGACTGAACAAGAAACCACCAAAAATTTTAACCAGTCATCGTTCTCACAACACTGAGGACCAGTCATTCGAAATGACTTCTCCATGCATTTTATGCATTGGTAAAAGCACTATGATGAAAAGTGTGATGTTTTCAGGTATCTCCTATACTAATAGAGCCACATGCTCACCGGTTTGCCACATGATGTAGGCCTATGGACTGAACAAGAAACCACCAAAAATTTTAACCAGTCATCGTTCTCACAACACTGAGAACCAGTCATTCGAAATGACTTCTCCATGCATTTTATGCATTGGTAAAAGCACTATGATGAAAAGTGTGATATGTTTTCAGGTATCTCCTATACTAATAGAGCCACATGCTCACCGGTTTGCCACATGATGTAGGCCTATGGACTGAACAAGAAACCACCAAAAATTTTAACCAGTCATCGTCCTCACAACACTGAGGACCAGTCATTCGAAATGACTTCTCCATGCATTTTATGCATTGGTAAAAGCACTATGATGAAAAGTGTGATATGTTTTCAGGTATCTCCTATACTAATAGAGCCACATGCTCACCGGTTTGCCACATGATGTAGGCCTATGGACTGAACAAGAAACCACCAAAAATTTTAACCAGTCATCGTTCTCACAACACTGAGGACCAGTCATTCGAAATGACTTCTCCATGCATTTTATGCATTGGTAAAAGCACTATGATGAAAAGTGTGATATGTTTTCAGGTATCTCCTATACTAATAGAGCCACATGCTCACCGGTTTGCCACATGATGTAGGCCTATGGACTGAACAAGAAACCACCAAAAATTTTAACCAGTCATCGTTCTCACAACACTGAGGACCAGTCCTTCGAAATGACTTCTCCATGCATTTTATGCATTGGTAAAAGCACTATGATGAAAAGTGTGATATGTTTTCAGGTATCTCCTATACTAATAGAGCCACATGCTCACCGGTTTGCCACATGATGTAGGCCTATGGACTGAACAAGAAACCACCAAAAATTTTAACCAGTCATCGTCCTCACAACACTGAGGACCAGTCATTCGAAATGACTTCTCCATGCATTTTATGCATTGGTAAAAGCACTATGATGAAAAGTGTGATATGTTTTCAGGTATCTCCTATACTAATAGAGCCACATGCTCACCGGTTTGCCACATGATGTAGGCCTATGGACTGAACAAGAAACCACCAAAAATTTTAACCAGTCATCGTTCTCACAACACTGAGGACCAGTCATTCGAAATGACTTCTCCATGCATTTTATGCATTGGTAAAAGCACTATGATGAAAAGTGTGATATGTTTTCAGGTATCTCCTATACTAATAGAGCCACATGCTCACCGGTTTGCCACATGATGTAGGCCTATGGACTGAACAAGAAACCACCAAAAATTTTAACCAGTCATCCTTCTCACAACACTGAGGACCAGTCATTCGAAATGACTTCTCCATGCATTTTATGCATTGGTAAAAGCACTATGATGAAAAGTGTGATATGTTTTCAGGTATCTCCTATACTAATAGAGCCACATGCTCACCGGTTTGCCACATGATGTAGGCATATGGACTGAACAAGAAACCACCAAAAATTTTAACCAGTCATCGTTCTCACAACACTGAGGACCAGTCATTCGAAATGACTTCTCCATGCATTTTATGCATTGGTAAAAGCACTATGATGAAAAGTGTGATATGTTTTCAGGTATCTCCTATACTAATAGAGCCACATGCTCACCGGTTTGCCACATGATGTAGGCCTATGGACTGAACAAGAAACCACCAAAAATTTTAACCAGTCATCGTTCTCACAGCACTGAGGACCAGTCATTCGAAATGACTTCTCCATGTATTTTATGCATTGGTAAAAGCACTATGATGAAAAGTGTGATATGTTTTCAGGTATCTCCTATACTAATAGAGCCACATGCTCACCGGTTTGCCACATGATGTAGGCCTATGGACTGAACAAGAAACCACCAAAAATTTTAACCAGTCATCGTTCTCACAGCACTGAGGACCAGTCATTCGAAATGACTTCTCCATGCATTTTATGCATTGGTAAAAGCACTATGATGAAAAGTGTGATATGTTTTCAGGTATCTCCTATACTAATAGAGCCACATGCTCACCGGTTTGCCACATGATGTAGGCCTATGGACTGAACAAGAAACCACCAAAAATTTTAACCAGTCATCGTTCTCACAACACTGAGGACCAGTCATTCGAAATGACTTCTCCATGCATTTTATGCATTGGTAAAAGCACTATGATGAAAAGTGTGATATGTTTTCAGGTATCTCCTATACTAATAGAGCCACATGCTCACCGGTTTGCCACATGATGTAGGCCTATGGACTGAACAAGAAACCACCAAAAATATTAACCAGTCATCGTTCTCACAACACTGAGGACCAGTCATTCGAAATGACTTCTCCATGCATTTTATGCATTGGTAAAAGCACTATGATGAAAAGTGTGATATATTTTCAGGTATCTCCTATACTAATAGAGCCACATGCTCACCGGTTTGCCACATGATGTAGGCCTATGGACTGAACAAGAAACCACCAAAAATTTTAACCAGTCATCGTTCTCACAACACTGAGGACCAGTCATTCGAAATGACTTCTCCATGCATTTTATGCATTGGTAAAAACACTATGATGAAAAGTATGATATGTTTTTAGGTATCTCCTATACTAATAGAGCCACATGCTCACCGGTTTGCCACATGATGTAGGCCTATGGACTGAACAAGAAACCACCAAAAATTTTAACCAGTCATCGTTCTCACAACTCTGAGGACCAGTCATTCGAAATGACTTCTCCATGCATTTTATGCATTGGTAAAAGCACTATGATGAAAAGTGTGATATGTTTTCAGGTATCTCCTATACTAATAGAGCCACATGCTCACCGGTTTGCCACATGATGTAGGCCTATGGACTGAACAAGAAACCACCAAAAATTTTAACCAGTCATCGTTCTCACAACACTGAGGACCAGTCATTCGAAATGACTTCTCCATGCATTTTATGCATTGGTAAAAGCACTATGATGAAAAGTGTGATATGTTTTCAGGTATCTCCTATACTAATAGAGCCACATGCTCACCGGTTTGCCACATGATGTAGGCCTATGGACTGAACAAGAAACCACCAAAAATTTTAACCAGTCATCGTTCTCACAACACTGAGGACCAGTCATTCGAAATGACTTCTCCATGCATTTTATGCATTGGTAAAAGCACTATGATGAAAAGTGTGATATGTTTTCAGGTATCTCCTATACTAATAGAGCCACATGCTCACTGGTTTGCCACATGATGTAGGCCTATGGACTGAACAAGAAACCACCAAAAAATTTAACCAGTCATCGTTCTCACAACACTGAGGACCAGTCATTCGAAATGACTTCTCCATGCATTTTATGCATTGGTAAAAGCACTATGATGAAAAGTGTGATATGTTTTTAGGTATCTCCTATACTAATAGAGCCACATGCTCACCGGTTTGCCACATGATGTAGGCCTATGGACTGAACAAGAAACCACCAAAAATTTTAACCAGTCATCGTTCTCACAACACTGAGGACCAGTCATTCGAAATGACTTCTCCATGCATTTTATGCATTGGTAAAAGCACTATGATGAAAAGTGTGATATGTTTTCAGGTATCTCCTATACTAATAGAGCCACATGCTCACCGGTTTGCCACATGATGTAGGCCTATGGACTGAACAAGAAGCCACCAAAAATTTTAACCAGTCATCGTTCTCAAAACACTGAGGACCAGTCATTCGAAATGACTTCTCCATGCATTTTATGCATTGGTAAAAGCACTATGATGAAAAGTGTGATATGTTTTCAGGTATCTCCTATACTAATAGAGCCACATGCTCACCGGTTTGCCACATGATGTAGGTAGGCCTATGGACTGAACAAGAAACCACCAAAAATATTAACCAGTCATCGTTCTCACAACACTGAGGACCAGTCATTCGAAATGACTTCTCCATGCATTTTATGCATTGGTAAAAGCACTATGATGAAAAGTGTGATATGTTTTCAGGTATCTCCTATACTAATAGAGCCACATGCTCACCGGTTTGCCACATGATGTAGGCCTATGGACTGAACAAGAAACCACCAAAAATTTTAACCAGTCATCGTTCTCACAACACTGAGGACCAGTCATTCGAAATGACTTCTCCATGCATTTTATGCATTGGTAAAAGCACTATGATGAAAAGTGTGATATGTTTTCAGGTATCTCCTATACTAATAGAGCCACATGCTCACCGGTTTGCCACATGATGTAGGCCTATGGACTGAACAAGAAACCACCAAAAATTTTAACCAGTCATCGTTCTCACAACACTGAGGACCAGTCATTCGAAATGACTTCTCCATGCATTTTATGCATTGGTAAAAGCACTATGATGAAAAGTGTGATATGTTTTCAGGTATCTCCTATACTAATAGAGCCACATGCTCACCGGTTTGCCACATGATGTAGGCCTATGGACTGAACAAGAAACCACCAAAAATTTTAACCAGTCATCGTTCTCACAACACTGAGGACCAGTCATTCGAAATGACTTCTCCATGCATTTTATGCATTGGTAAAAGCACTATGATGAAAAGTGTGATATGTTTTCAGGTATCTCCTATACTAATAGAGCCACATGCTCACCGGTTTGCCACATGATGTAGGCCTATGGACTGAACAAGAAACCACCAAAAATTTTAACCAGTCATCGTTCTCACAGCACTGAGGACCAGTCATTCGAAATGACTTCTCCATGCATTTTATGCATTGGTAAAAGCACTATGATGAAAAGTGTGATATGTTTTCAGGTATCTCCTATACTAATAGAGCCACATGCTCACCGGTTTGCCACATGATGTAGGCCTATGGACTGAACAAGAAACCACCAAAAATTTTAACCAGTCATCGTTCTCACAACACTGAGGACCAGTCATTCGAAATGACTTCTCCATGCATTTTATGCATTGGTAAAAGCACTATGATGAAAAGTGTGATATGTTTTCAGGTATCTCCTATACTAATAGAGCCACATGCTCACCGGTTTGCCACATGATGTAGGCCTATGGACTGAACAAGAAACCACCAAAAATTTTTACCAGGCATCGTTCTCACAACACTGAGGACCAGTCATTCGAAATGACTTCTCCATGCATTTTATGCATTGGTAAAAGCACTATGATGAAAAGTGTGATATGTTTTCAGGTATCTCCTATACTAATAGAGCCACATGCTCACCGGTTTGCCACATGATGTAGGCCTATGGACTGAACAAGAAACCACCAAAAATTTTAACCAGTCATCGTTCTCACAACATTGAGGACCAGTCATTCGAAATGACATCTCCATGCATTTTATGCATTGGTAAAAGCACTATGATGAAAAGTGTGATATGTTTTCAGGTATCTCCTATACTAATAGAGCCACATGCTCACCAGTTTGCCACATGATGTAGGCCTATGGACTGAACAAGAAACCACCAAAAATTTTAACCAGTCATCGTTCTCACAACACTGAGGACCAGTCATTCGAAATGACTTCTTCATGCATTTTATGCATTGGTAAAAGCACTATGATGAAAAGTGTGATATGTTTTCAGGTATCTCCTATACTAATAGAGCCACATGCTCACCGGTTTGCCACATGATGTAGGCCTATGGACTGAACAAGAAACCACCAAAAATTTTAACCAGTCATCGTTCTCACAACACTGAGGACCAGTCATTCGAAATGACTTCTCCATGCATTTTATGCATTGGTAAAAGCACTATGATGAAAAGTGTGATATGTTTTCAGGTATCTCCTATACTAATAGAGCCACATGCTCACCGGTTTGCCACATGATGTAGGCCTATGGACTGAACAAGAAACCACCAAAAATTTTAACCGGTCATCGTTCTCACAACACTGAGGACCAGTCATTCGAAATGACTTCTCCATGCATTTTATGCATTGGTAAAAGCACTATGATGAAAAGTGTGATATGTTTTCAGGTATCTCCTATACTAATAGAGCCACATGCTCACCGGTTTGCCACATGATGTAGGCCTATGGACTGAACAAGAAACCACCAAAAATTTTAACCAGTCATCGTTCTCACAACACTGAGGACCAGTCATTCGAAATGACTTCTCCATGCATTTTATGCATTGGTAAAAGCACTATGATGAAAAGTGTGATATGTTTTCAGGTATCTCCTATACTAATAGAGCCACATGCTCACCGGTTTGCCACATGATGTAGGCCTATGGACTGAACAAGAAACCACCACAAATTTTGACCAGTCATCGTTCTCACAACACTGAGGACCAGTCATTCGAAATGACTTCTCCATGCATTTTATGCATTGGTAAAAGCACTATGATGAAAAGTGTGATATGTTTTCAGGTATCTCCTATACTAATAGAGCCACATGCTCACCGGTTTGCCACATGATGTAGGCCTATGGACTGAACAAGAAACCACCAAAAATTTTAACCAGTCATCGTTCTCACAACACTGAGGACCAGTCATTCGAAATGACTTCTCCATGCATTTTATGCATTGGTAAAAGCACTATGATGAAAAGTGTGATATGTTTTCAGGTATCTCCTATACTAATAGAGCCACATGCTCACCAGTTTGCCACATGATGTAGGCCTATGGACTGAACAAGAAACCACCAAAAATTTTAACCAGTCATCGTTCTCACAACACTGAGGACCAGTCATTCGAAATGACTTCTCCATGCATTTTATGCATTGGTAAAAGCACTATGATGAAAAGTGTGATATGTTTTCAGGTATCTCCTATACTAATAGAGCCACATGCTCACCGGTTTGCCACATGATGTAGGCCTATGGACTGAACAAGAAACCACCAAAAATTTTAACCAGTCATCGTTCTCACAACACTGAGGACCAGTCATTCGAAATGACTTCTCCATGCATTTTATGCATTGGTAAAAGCACTATGATGAAAAGTGTGATATGTTTTCAGGTATCTCCTATACTAATAGAGCCACATGCTCACCGGTTTGCCACATGATGTAGGCCTATGGACTGAACAAGAAACCACCCAAAATTTTAACCAGTCATCGTTCTCACAACACTGAGGACCAGTCATTCGAAATGACTTCTCCATGCATTTTATGCATTGGTAAAAGCACTATGATGAAAAGTGTGATATGTTTTCAGGTATCTCCTATACGAATAGAGCCACATGCTCACCGGTTTGCCACATGATGTAGGCCTATGGACTGAACAAGAAACCACCAAAAATTTTAACCAGTCATCATTATCACAACACTGAGGACCAGTCATTCGAAATGACTTCTCCATGCATTTTATGCATAGGTAAAAGCACTATGATGAAAAGTGTGATATGTTTTCAGGTATCTCCTATACTAATAGAGCCACATGCTCACCGGTTTGCCACATGATGTAGGCCTATGGACTGAACAAGAAACCACCAAAAATTTTAACCAGTCATCGTTCTCACAACACTGAGGACCAGTCATTCGAAATGACTTCTCCATGCATTTTATGCATTGGTAAAAGCACTATGATGAAAAGTGTGATATGTTTTCAGGTATCTCCTATACTAATAGAGCCACATGCTCACCGGTTTGCCACATGATGTAGGCCTATGGACTGAACAAGAAACCACCAAAAATTTTAACCAGTCATCGTTCTCACAACACTGAGGACCAGTCATTCGAAATGACTTCTCCATGCATTTTATGCATTGGTAAAAGCACTATGATGAAAAGTGTGATATGTTTTCAGGTATCTCCTATACTAATAGAGCCACATGCTCACCGGTTTGCCACATGATGTAGGCCTATGGACAGAACAAGAAACCACCAAAAATTTTAACCAGTCATCGTTCTCACAGCACTGAGGACCAGTCATTCGAAATGACTTCTCCATGCATTTTATGCATTGGTAAAAGCACTATGATGAAAAGTGTGATATGTTTTCAGGTATCTCCTATACTAATAGAGCCACATGCTCACCGGTTTGCCACATGATGTAGGCCTATGGACTGAACAAGAAACCACCAAAAATTTTAACCAGTCATCTTTCTCACAACACTGAGGACCAGTCATTCGAAATGACTTCTCCATGCATTTTATGCATTGGTAAAAGCACTATGATGAAAAGTGTGATATGTTTTCAGGTATCTCCTATACTAATAGAGCCACATGCTCACCGGTTTGCCACATGATGTAGGCCTATGGACTGAACAAGAAACCACCAAAAATTTTAACCAGTCATCGTCCTCACAACACTGAGGACCAGTCATTCGAAATGACTTCTCCATGCATTTTATGCATTGGTAAAAGCACTATGATGAAAAGTGTGATATGTTTTCAGGTATCTCCTATACTAATAGAGCCACATGCTCACCGGTTTGCCACATGATGTAGGCCTATGGACTGAACAAGAAACCACCAAAAATTTTAACCAGTCATCGTTCTCACAACACTGAGGACCAGTCATTCGAAATGACTTCTCCATGCATTTTATGCATTGGTAAAAGCACTATGATGAAAAGTGTGATATGTTTTCAGGTATCTCCTATACTAATAGAGCCACATGCTCACCGGTTTGCCACATGATGTAGGCCTATGGACTGAACAAGAAACCACCAAAAATTTTAACCAGTCATCGTTCTCACAACACTGAGGACCAGTCATTCGAAATGACTTCTCCATGCATTTTATGCATTGGTAAAAGCACTATGATGAAAAGTGTGATATGTTTTCAGGTATCTCCTATACTAATAGAGCCACATGCTCACCGGTTTGCCACATGATGTAGGCCTATGGACTGAACAAGAAACCACCAAAAATTTTAACCAGTCATCGTTCTCACAACACTGAGGACCAGTCATTCGAAATGACTTCTCCATGCATTTTATGCATTGGTAAAAGCACTATGATGAAAAGTGTGATGTTTTCAGGTATCTCCTATACTAATAGAGCCACATGCTCACCGGTTTGCCACATGATGTAGGCCTATGGACTGAACAAGAAACCACCAAAAATTTTAACCAGTCATCGTTCTCACAACACTGAGGACCAGTCCTTCGAAATGACTTCTCCATGCATTTTATGCATTGGTAAAAGCACTATGATGAAAAGTGTGATATGTTTTCAGGTATCTCCTATACTAATAGAGCCACATGCTCACCGGTTTGCCACATGATGTAGGCCTATGGACTGAACAAGAAACCACCAAAAATTTTAACCAGTCATCGTCCTCACAACACTGAGGACCAGTCATTCGAAATGACTTCTCCATTCATTTTATGCATTGGTAAAAGCACTATGATGAAAAGTGTGATATGTTTTCAGGTATCTCCTATACTAATAGAGCCACATGCTCACCGGTTTGCCACATGATGTAGGCCTATGGACTGAACAAGAAACCACCAAAAATTTTAACCAGTCATCGTTCTCACAACACTGAGGACCAGTCATTCGAAATGACTTCTCCATGCATTTTATGCATTGGTAAAAGCACTATGATGAAAAGTGTGATATGTTTTCAGGTATCTCTTATACTAATAGAGCCACATGCTCACCGGTTTGCCACATGATGTAGGCCTATGGACTGAACAAGAAACCACCAAAAATTTTAACCAGTCATCGTTCTCACAACACTGAGGACCAGTCATTCGAAATGACTTCTCCATGCATTTTATGCATTGGAAAAAGCACTATGATGAAAAGTGTGATATGTTTTCAGGTATCTCCTATACTAATAGAGCCACATGCTCACCGGTTTGCCACATGATGTAGAGAAGTCATTTCGAAGGACTGGTCCTCAGTGTTGTGAGAACGATGACTGGTTAAAATTTTTGGTGGTTTCTTGTTCAGTCCATAGGCCTACATCATGTGGCAAACCGGTGAGCATGTGGCTCTATTAGTATAGGAGATACCTGAAAACATATCACACTTTTCATCATAGTGCTTTTACCAATGCATAAAATGCATGGAGAAGTCATTTCGAATGACTGGTCCTCAGTGTTGTGAGGACGATGACTGGTTAAAATTTTTGGTGGTTTCTTGTTCAGTCCATAGGCCTACATCATGTAGCAAACCGGTGAGCATGTGGCTCTATTAGTATAGGAGATACCTGAAAACATATCACACTTTTCATCATAGTGCTTTTACCAATGCATAAAATGCATGGAGAAGTCATTTCGAAGGACTGGTCCTCAGTGTTGTGAGAACAATGACTGGTTAAAATTTTTGGTGGTTTCTTGTTCAGTCCATAGGCCTACATCATGTGGCAAACCGGTGAGCATGTGGCTCTATTAGTATAGGAGATACCTGAAAACATATCACACTTTTCATCATAGTGCTTTTACCAATGCATAAAATGCATGGAGAAGTCATTTCGAATGACTGGTCCTCAGTGTTGTGAGAACGATGACTGGTTAAAATTTTTGGTGGTTTCTTGTTCAGTCCATAGGCCTACATCATGTGGCAAACCGGTGAGCATGTGGCTCTATTAGTATAGGAGATACCTGAAAACATATCACACTTTTCATCATAGTGCTTTTACCAATGCATAAAATGCATGGAGAAGTCATTTCGAATGACTGGTCCTCAGTGTTGTGAGAACGATGACTGGTTAAAATTTTTGGTGGTTTCTTGTTCAGTCCATAGGCCTACATCATGTGGCAAACCGGTGAGCATGTGGCTCTATTAGTATAGGAGATACCTGAAAACATATCACACTTTTCATCATAGTGCTTTTACCAATGCATAAAATGCATGGAGAAGTCATTTCGAATGACTGGTCCTCAGTGTTGTGAGGACGATGACTGGTTAAAATTTTTGGTGGTTTCTTGTTCAGTCCATAGGCCTACATCATGTGGCAAACCGGTGAGCATGTGGCTCTATTAGTATAGGAGATACCTGAAAACATATCACACTTTTCATCATAGTGCTTTTACCAATGCATAAAATGCATGGAGAAGTCATTTCGAATGACTGGTCCTCAGTGTTGTGAGAACGATGACTGGTTAAAATTTTTGGTGGTTTCTTGTTCAGTCCATAGGCCTACATCATGTGGCAAACCGGTGAGCATGTGGCTCTATTAGTATAGGAGATACCTGAAAACATATCACACTTTTCATCATAGTGCTTTTACCAATGCATAAAATGCATGGAGAAGTCATTTCGAATGACTGGTCCTCAGTGTTGTGAGGACGATGACTGGTTAAAATTTTTGGTGGTTTCTTGTTCAGTCCATAGGCCTACATCATGTGGCAAACCGGTGAGCATGTGGCTCTATTAGTATAGGAGATACCTGAAAACATATCACACTTTTCATCATAGTGCTTTTACCAATGCATAAAATGCATGGAGAAGTCATTTCGAATGACTGGTCCTCAGTGTTGTGAGAAAGATGACTGGTTAAAATTTTTGGTGGTTTCTTGTTCAGTCCATAGGCCTACATCATGTGGCAAACCGGTGAGCATGTGGCTCTATTAGTATAGGAGATACCTGAAAACATATCACACTTTTCATCATAGTGCTTTTACCAATGCATAAAATGCATGGAGAAGTCATTTCGAATGACTGGTCCTCAGTGCTGTGAGAACGATGACTGGTTAAAATTTTTGGTGGTTTCTTGTTCAGTCCATAGGCCTACATCATGTGGCAAACCGGTGAGCATGTGGCTCTATTAGTATAGGAGATACCTGAAAACATATCACACTTTTCATCATAGTGCTTTTACCAATGCATAAAATGCATGGAGAAGTCATTTCGAATGACTGGTCCTCAGTGTTGTGAGAACGATGACTGGTTAAAATTTTTGGTGGTTTCTTGTTCAGTCCATAGGCCTACATCATGTGGCAAACCGGTGAGCATGTGGCTCTATTAGTATAGGAGATACCTGAAAACATATCACACTTTTCATCATAGTGCTTTTACCAATGCATAAAATGCATGGAGAAGTCATTTCGAATGACTGGTCCTCAGTGTTGTGAGAACGATGACTGGTTAAAATTTTTGGTGGTTTCTTGTTCAGTCCATAGGCCTACATCATGTGGCAAACCGGTGAGCATGTGGCTCTATTAGTATAGGAGATACCTGAAAACATATCACACTTTTCATCATAGTGCTTTTACCAATGCATAAAATGCATGGAGAAGTCATTTCGAATGACTGGTCCTCAGTGTTGTGAGAACGATGACTGGTTAAAATTTTTGGTGGTTTCTTGTTCAGTCCATAGGCCTACATCATGTGGCAAACCGGTGAGCATGTGGCTCTATTCGTATAGGAGATACCTGAAAACATATCACACTTTTCATCATAGTGCTTTTACCAATGCATAAAATGCATGGAGAAGTCATTTCGAATGACTGGTCCTCAGTGTTGTGAGAACGATGACTGGTTAAAATTTTGGGTGGTTTCTTGTTCAGTCCATAGGCCTACATCATGTGGCAAACCGGTGAGCATGTGGCTCTATTAGTATAGGAGATACCTGAAAACATATCACACTTTTCATCATAGTGCTTTTACCAATGCATAAAATGCATGGAGAAGTCATTTCGAATGACTGGTCCTCAGTGTTGTGAGAACGATGACTGGTTAAAATTTTTGGTGGTTTCTTGTTCAGTCCATAGGCCTACATCATGTGGCAAACCGGTGAGCATGTGGCTCTATTAGTATAGGAGATACCTGAAAACATATCACACTTTTCATCATAGTGCTTTTACCAATGCATAAAATGCATGGAGAAGTCATTTCGAATGACTGGTCCTCAGTGTTGTGAGAACGATGACTGGTTAAAATTTTTGGTGGTTTCTTGTTCAGTCCATAGGCCTACATCATGTGGCAAACTGGTGAGCATGTGGCTCTATTAGTATAGGAGATACCTGAAAACATATCACACTTTTCATCATAGTGCTTTTACCAATGCATAAAATGCATGGAGAAGTCATTTCGAATGACTGGTCCTCAGTGTTGTGAGAACGATGACTGGTTAAAATTTTTGGTGGTTTCTTGTTCAGTCAATAGGCCTACATCATGTGGCAAACCGGTGAGCATGTGGCTCTATTAGTATAGGAGATACCTGAAAACATATCACACTTTTCATCATAGTGCTTTTACCAATGCATAAAATGCATGGAGAAGTCATTTCGAATGACTGGTCCTCAGTGTTGTGAGAACGATGACTGGTTAAAATTTTTGGTGGTTTCTTGTTCAGTCCATAGGCCTACATCATGTGGCAAACCGGTGAGCATGTGGCCCTATTAGTATAGGAGATACCTGAAAACATATCACACTTTTCATCATAGTGCTTTTACCAATGCATAAAATGCATGGAGAAGTCATTTCGAATGACTGGTCCTCAGTGTTGTGAGAACGATGACTGGTTAAAATTTTTGGTGGTTTCTTGTTCAGTCCATAGGCCTACATCATGTGGCAAACCGGTGAGCATGTGGCTCTATTAGTATAGGAGATACCTGAAAACATATCACACTTTTCATCATAGTGCTTTTACCAATGCATAAAATGCATGGAGAAGTCATTTCGAATGACTGGTCCTCAGTGTTGTGAGAACGATGACTGGTTAAAATTTTTGGTGGTTTCTTGTTCAGTCCATAGGCCTACATCATGTGGCAAACCGGTGAGCATGTGGCTCTATTAGTATAGGAGATACCTGAAAACATATCACACTTTTCATCATAGTGCTTTTACCAATGCATAAAATGCATGGAGAAGTCATTTCGAATGACTGGTCCTCAGTGTTGTGAGAACGATGACTGGTTAAAATTTTTGGTGGTTTCTTGTTCAGTCCATAGGCCTACATCATGTGGCAAACCGGTGAGCATGTGGCTCTATTAGTATAGGAGATACCTGAAAACATATCACACTTTTCATCATAGTGCTTTTACCAATGCATAAAATGCATGAAGAAGTCATTTCGAATGACTGGTCCTCAGTGTTGTGAGAACGATGACTGGTTAAAATTTTTGGTGGTTTCTTGTTCAGTCCATACGCCTACATCATGTGGCAAACTGGTGAGCATGTGGCTCTATTAGTATAGGAGATACCTGAAAACATATCACACTTTTCATCATAGTGCTTTTACCAATGCATAAAATGCATGGAGATGTCATTTCGAATGACTGGTCCTCAATGTTGTGAGAACGATGACTGGTTAAAATTTTTGGTGGTTTCTTGTTCAGTCCATAGGCCTACATCATGTGGCAAACCGGTGAGCATGTGGCTCTATTAGTATAGGAGATACCTGAAAACATATCACACTTTTCATCATAGTGCTTTTACCAATGCATAAAATGCATGGAGAAGTCATTTCGAATGACTGGTCCTCAGTGTTGTGAGAACGATGCCTGGTAAAAATTTTTGGTGGTTTCTTGTTCAGTCCATAGGCCTACATCATGTGGCAAACCGGTGAGCATGTGGCTCTATTAGTATAGGAGATACCTGAAAACATATCACACTTTTCATCATAGTGCTTTTACCAATGCATAAAATGCATGGAGAAGTCATTTCGAATGACTGGTCCTCTGTGTTGTGAGAACGATGACTGGTCAAAATTTTTGGTGGTTTCTTGTTCAGTCCATAGGCCTACATCATGTGGCAAACCGGTGAGCATGTGGCTCTATTAGTATAGGAGATACCTGAAAACATATCATACTTTTCATCATAGTGTTTTTACCAATGCATAAAATGCATGGAGAAGTCATTTCGAATGACTGGTCCTCAGTGTTGTGAGAACGATGACTGGTTAAAATTTTTGGTGGTTTCTTGTTCAGTCCATAGGCCTACATCATGTGGCAAACCGGTGAGCATGTGGCTCTATTAGTATAGGAGATACCTGAAAATATATCACACTATTCATCATAGTGCTTTTACCAATGCATAAAATGCATGGAGAAGTCATTTCGAATGACTGGTCCTCAGTGTTGTGAGAACGATGACTGGTTAATATTTTTGGTGGTTTCTTGTTCAGTCCATAGGCCTACATCATGTGCCAAACCGGTGAGCATGTGGCTCTATTAGTATAGGAGATACCTGAAAACATATCACACTTTTCATCATAGTGCTTTTACCAATGCATAAAATGCATGGAGAAGTCATTTCGAATGACTGGTCCTCAGTGTTGTGAGAACGATGACTGGTTAAAATTTTTGGTGGATTCTTGTTCAGTCCATAGGCCTACATCATGTGGCAAACCGGTGAGCATGTGGCTCTATTAGTATAGGAGATACCTGAAAACATATCACACTTTTCATCATAGTGCTTTTACCAATGCATAAAATGCATGGAGAAGTCATTTCGAATGACTGGTCCTCAGTGCTGTGAGAACGATGACTGGTTAAAATTTTTGGTGGTTTCTTGTTCAGTCCATAGGCCTACATCATGTGGCAAACCGGTGAGCATGTGGCTCTATTAGTATAGGAGATACCTGAAAACATATCACACTTTTCATCATAGTGCTTTTACCAATGCATAAAATACATGGAGAAGTCATTTCGAATGACTGGTCCTCAGTGCTGTGAGAACGATGACTGGTTAAAATTTTTGGTGGTTTCTTGTTCAGTCCATAGGCCTACATCATGTGGCAAACCGGTGAGCATGTGGCTCTATTAGTATAGGAGATACCTGAAAACATATCACACTTTTCATCATAGTGCTTTTACCAATGCATAAAATGCATGGAGAAGTCATTTCGAATGACTGGTCCTCAGTGTTGTGAGAACGATGACTGGTTAAAATTTTTGGTGGTTTCTTGTTCAGTCCATAGGCCTACATCATGTGGCAAACCGGTGAGCATGTGGCTCTATTAGTATAGGAGATACCTGAAAACATATCACACTTTTCATCATAGTGCTTTTACCAATGCATAAAATGCATGGAGAAGTCATTTCGAATGACTGGTCCTCAGTGTTGTGAGAACGATGACTGGTTAAAATTTTTGGTGGTTTCTTGTTCAGTCCATATGCATACATCATGTGGCAAACCGGTGAGCATGTGGCTCTATTAGTATAGGAGATACCTGAAAACATATCACACTTTTCATCATAGTGCTTTTACCAATGCATAAAATGCATGGAGAAGTCATTTCGAATGACTGGTCCTCAGTGTTGTGAGAACGATGACTGGTTAAAATTTTTGGTGGTTTCTTGTTCAGTCCATAGGCCTACATCATGTGGCAAACCGGTGAGCATGTGGCTCTATTTGTATAGGAGATACCTGAAAACATATCACACTTTTCATCATAGTGCTTTTACCAATGCATAAAATGCATGGAGAAGTCATTTCGAATGACTGGTCCTCAGTGTTGTGAGAACGATGACTGGTTAAAATTTTTGGTGGTTTCTTGTTCAGTCCATAGGCCTACATCATGTGGCAAACCGGTGAGCATGTGGCTCTATTAGTATAGGAGATACCTGAAAACATATCACACTTTTCATCATAGTGCTTTTACCAATGCATAAAATGCATGGAAAAGTCATTTCGAATGACTGGTCCTCAGTGTTGTGAGGACGATGACTGGTTAAAATTTTTGGTGGTTTCTTGTTCAGTCCATAGGCCTACATCATGTGGCAAACCGGTGAGCATGTGGCTCTATTAGTATAGGAGATACCTGAAAACATATCACACTTTTCATCATAGTGCTTTTACCAATGCATAAAATGCATGGAGAAGTCATTTCGAAGGACTGGTCCTCAGTGTTGTGAGAACGATGACTGGTTAAAATTTTTGGTGGTTTCTTGTTCAGTCCATAGGCCTACATCATGTGGCAAACCGGTGAGCATGTGGCTCTATTAGTATAGGAGATACCTGAAAACATATCACACTTTTCATCATAGTGCTTTTACCAATGCATAAAATGCATGGAGAAGTCATTTCGAATGACTGGTCCTCAGTGTTGTGAGAACGATGACTGGTTAAAATTTTTGGTGGTTTCTTGTTCAGTCCATAGGCCTACATCATGTGGCAAACCGGTGAGCATGTGGCTCTATTAGTATAGGAGATACCTGAAAACATATCACACTTTTCATCATAGTGCTTTTACCAATGCATAAAATGCATGGAGAAGTCATTTCGAATGACTGGTCCTCAGTGTTGTGAGAACGATGACTGGTTAAAATTTTTGGTGGTTTCTTGTTCAGTCCATAGGCCTACATCATGTGGCAAACCGGTGAGCATGTGGCTCTATTAGTATAGGAGATACCTGAAAACATCACACTTTTCATCATAGTGCTTTTACCAATGCATAAAATGCATGGAGAAGTCATTTCGAATGACTGGTCCTCAGTGTTGTGAGAACGATGACTGGTTAAAATTTTTGGTGGTTTCTTGTTCAGTCCATAGGCCTACATCATGTGGCAAACCGGTGAGCATGTGGCTCTATTAGTATAGGAGATACCTGAAAACATATCACACTTTTCATCATAGTGCTTTTACCAATGCATAAAATGCATGGAGAAGTCATTTCGAATGACTGGTCCTCAGTGTTGTGAGAACGATGACTGGTTAAAATTTTTGGTGGTTTCTTGTTCAGTCCATAGGCCTACATCATGTGGCAAACCGGTGAGCATGTGGCTCTATTAGTATAGGAGATACCTGAAAACATATCACACTTTTCATCATAGTGCTTTTACCAATGCATAAAATGCATGGAGAAGTCATTTCGAATGACTGGTCCTCAGTGTTGTGAGAACGATGACTGGTTAAAATTTTTGGTGGTTTCTTGTTCAGTCCATAGGCCTACATCATGTGGCAAACCGGTGAGCATGTGGCTCTATTAGTATAGGAGATACCTGAAAACATATCACACTTTTCATCATAGTGCTTTTACCAATGCATAAAATGCATGGAGAAGTCATTTCGAATGACTGGTCCTCAGTGTTGTGAGGACGATGACTGGTTAAAATTTTTGGTGGTTTCTTGTTCAGTCCATAGGCCTACATCATGTGGCAAACCGGTGAGCATGTGGCTCTATTAGTATAGGAGATACCTGAAAACATATCACACTTTTCATCATAGTGCTTTTACCAATGCATAAAATGCATGGAGAAGTCATTTCGAATGACTGGTCCTCAGTGTTGTGAGAAAGATGACTGGTTAAAATTTTTGGTGGTTTCTTGTTCAGTCCATAGGCCTACATCATGTGGCAAACCGGTGAGCATGTGGCTCTATTAGTATAGGAGATACCTGAAAACATATCACACTTTTCATCATAGTGCTTTTACCAATGCATAAAATGCATGGAGAAGTCATTTCGAATGACTGGTCCTCAGTGCTGTGAGAACGATGACTGGTTAAAATTTTTGGTGGTTTCTTGTTCTGTCCATATGCCTACATCATGTGGCAAACTGGTGAGCATGTGGCTCTATTAGTATAGGAGATACCTGAAAACATATCACACTTTTCATCATAGTGCTTTTACCAATGCATAAAATGCATGGAGAAGTCATTTCGAATGACTGGTCCTCAGTGTTGTGAGAACGATGACTGGTTAAAATTTTTGGTGGTTTCTTGTTCAGTCCATAGGCCTACATCATGTGGCAAACCGGTGAGCATGTGGCTCTATTAGTATAGGAGATACCTGAAAACATATCACACTTTTCATCATAGTGCTTTTACCAATGCATAAAATGCATGGAGAAGTCATTTCGAATGACTGGTCCTCAGTGTTGTGAGAACGATGACTGGTTAAAATTTTTGGTGGTTTCTTGTTCAGTCCATAGGCCTACATCATGTGGCAAACCGGTGAGCATGTGGCTCTATTAGTATAGGAGATACCTGAAAACATATCACACTTTTCATCATAGTGCTTTTACCTATGCATAAAATGCATGGAGAAGTCATTTCGAATGACTGGTCCTCAGTGTTGTGATAATGATGACTGGTTAAAATTTTTGGTGGTTTCTTGTTCAGTCCATAGGCCTACATCATGTGGCAAACCGGTGAGCATGTGGCTCTATTCGTATAGGAGATACCTGAAAACATATCACACTTTTCATCATAGTGCTTTTACCAATGCATAAAATGCATGGAGAAGTCATTTCGAATGACTGGTCCTCAGTGTTGTGAGAACGATGACTGGTTAAAATTTTGGGTGGTTTCTTGTTCAGTCCATAGGCCTACATCATGTGGCAAACCGGTGAGCATGTGGCTCTATTAGTATAGGAGATACCTGAAAACATATCACACTTTTCATCATAGTGCTTTTACCAATGCATAAAATGCATGGAGAAGTCATTTCGAATGACTGGTCCTCAGTGTTGTGAGAACGATGACTGGTTAAAATTTTTGGTGGTTTCTTGTTCAGTCCATAGGCCTACATCATGTGGCAAACCGGTGAGCATGTGGCTCTATTAGTATAGGAGATACCTGAAAACATATCACACTTTTCATCATAGTGCTTTTACCAATGCATAAAATGCATGGAGAAGTCATTTCGAATGACTGGTCCTCAGTGTTGTGAGAACGATGACTGGTTAAAATTTTTGGTGGTTTCTTGTTCAGTCCATAGGCCTACATCATGTGGCAAACCGGTGAGCATGTGGCTCTATTAGTATAGGAGATACCTGAAAACATATCACACTTTTCATCATAGTGCTTTTACCAATGCATAAAATGCACGGAGAAGTCATTTCGAATGACTGGTCCTCAGTGTTGTGAGAACGATGACTGGTTAAAATTTTTGGTGGTTTCTTGTTCAGTCCATAGGCCTACATCATGTGGCAAACCGGTGAGCATGTGGCTCTATTAGTATAGGAGATACCTGAAAACATATCACACTTTTCATCATAGTGCTTTTACCAATGCATAAAATGCATGGAGAAGTCATTTCGAATGACTGGTCCTCAGTGTTGTGAGGACGATGACTGGTTAAAATTTTTGGTGGTTTCTTGTTCAGTCCATAGGCCTACATCATGTGGCAAACCGGTGAGCATGTGGCTCTATTAGTATAGGAGATACCTGAAAACATATCACACTTTTCATCATAGTGCTTTTACCAATGCATAAAATGCATGGAGAAGTCATTTCGAATGACTGGTCCTCAGTGTTGTGAGAAAGATGACTGGTTAAAATTTTTGGTGGTTTCTTGTTCAGTCCATAGGCCTACATCATGTGGCAAACCGGTGAGCATGTGGCTCTATTAGTATAGGAGATACCTGAAAACATATCACACTTTTCATCATAGTGCTTTTACCAATGCATAAAATGCATGGAGAAGTCATTTCGAATGACTGGTCCTCAGTGCTGTGAGAACGATGACTGGTTAAAATTTTTGGTGGTTTCTTGTTCTGTCCATAGGCCTACATCATGTGGCAAACCGGTGAGCATGTGGCTCTATTAGTATAGGAGATACCTGAAAACATATCACACTTTTCATCATAGTGCTTTTACCAATGCATAAAATGCATGGAGAAGTCATTTCGAATGACTGGTCCTCAGTGTTGTGAGAACGATGACTGGTTAAAATTTTTGGTGGTTTCTTGTTCAGTCCATAGGCCTACATCATGTGGCAAACCGGTGAGCATGTGGCTCTATTAGTATAGGAGATACCTGAAAACATATCACACTTTTCATCATAGTGCTTTTACCAATGCATAAAATGCATGGAGAAGTCATTTCGAATGACTGGTCCTCAGTGTTGTGAGAACGATGACTGGTTAAAATTTTTGGTGGTTTCTTGTTCAGTCCATAGGCCTACATCATGTGGCAAACCGGTGAGCATGTGGCTCTATTAGTATAGGAGATACCTGAAAACATATCACACTTTTCATCATAGTGCTTTTACCTATGCATAAAATGCATGGAGAAGTCATTTCGAATGACTGGTCCTCAGTGTTGTGATAATGATGACTGGTTAAAATTTTTGGTGGTTTCTTGTTCAGTCCATAGGCCTACATCATGTGGCAAACCGGTGAGCATGTGGCTCTATTCGTATAGGAGATACCTGAAAACATATCACACTTTTCATCATAGTGCTTTTACCAATGCATAAAATGCATGGAGAAGTCATTTCGAATGACTGGTCCTCAGTGTTGTGAGAACGATGACTGGTTAAAATTTTGGGTGGTTTCTTGTTCAGTCCATAGGCCTACATCATGTGGCAAACCGGTGAGCATGTGGCTCTATTAGTATAGGAGATACCTGAAAACATATCACACTTTTCATCATAGTGCTTTTACCAATGCATAAAATGCATGGAGAAGTCATTTCGAATGACTGGTCCTCAGTGTTGTGAGAACGATGACTGGTTAAAATTTTTGGTGGTTTCTTGTTCAGTCCATAGGCCTACATCATGTGGCAAACCGGTGAGCATGTGGCTCTATTAGTATAGGAGATACCTGAAAACATATCACACTTTTCATCATAGTGCTTTTACCAATGCATAAAATGCATGGAGAAGTCATTTCGAATGACTGGTCCTCAGTGTTGTGAGAACGATGACTGGTTAAAATTTTTGGTGGTTTCTTGTTCAGTCCATAGGCCTACATCATGTGGCAAACCGGTGAGCATGTGGCTCTATTAGTATAGGAGATACCTGAAAACATATCACACTTTTCATCATAGTGCTTTTACCTATGCATAAAATGCATGGAGAAGTCATTTCGAATGACTGGTCCTCAGTGTTGTGATAATGATGACTGGTTAAAATTTTTGGTGGTTTCTTGTTCAGTCCATAGGCCTACATCATGTGGCAAACCGGTGAGCATGTGGCTCTATTCGTATAGGAGATACCTGAAAACATATCACACTTTTCATCATAGTGCTTTTACCAATGCATAAAATGCATGGAGAAGTCATTTCGAATGACTGGTCCTCAGTGTTGTGAGAACGATGACTGGTTAAAATTTTGGGTGGTTTCTTGTTCAGTCCATAGGCCTACATCATGTGGCAAACCGGTGAGCATGTGGCTCTATTAGTATAGGAGATACCTGAAAACATATCACACTTTTCATCATAGTGCTTTTACCAATGCATAAAATGCATGGAGAAGTCATTTCGAATGACTGGTCCTCAGTGTTGTGAGAACGATGACTGGTTAAAATTTTTGGTGGTTTCTTGTTCAGTCCATAGGCCTACATCATGTGGCAAACCGGTGAGCATGTGGCTCTATTAGTATAGGAGATACCTGAAAACATATCACACTTTTCATCATAGTGCTTTTACCAATGCATAAAATGCATGGAGAAGTCATTTCGAATGACTGGTCCTCAGTGTTGTGAGAACGATGACTGGTTAAAATTTTTGGTGGTTTCTTGTTCAGTCCATAGGCCTACATCATGTGGCAAACTGGTGAGCATGTGGCTCTATTAGTATAGGAGATACCTGAAAACATATCACACTTTTCATCATAGTGCTTTTACCAATGCATAAAATGCATGGAGAAGTCATTTCGAATGACTGGTCCTCAGTGTTGTGAGAACGATGACTGGTTAAAATTTTTGGTGGTTTCTTGTTCAGTCCATAGGCCTACATCATGTGGCAAACCGGTGAGCATGTGGCTCTATTAGTATAGGAGATACCTGAAAACATATCACACTTTTCATCATAGTGCTTTTACCAATGCATAAAATGCATGGAGAAGTCATTTCGAATGACTGGTCCTCAGTGTTGTGAGAACGATGACTGGTCAAAATTTGTGGTGGTTTCTTGTTCAGTCCATAGGCCTACATCATGTGGCAAACCGGTGAGCATGTGGCTCTATTAGTATAGGAGATACCTGAAAACATATCACACTTTTCATCATAGTGCTTTTACCAATGCATAAAATGCATGGAGAAGTCATTTCGAATGACTGGTCCTCAGTGTTGTGAGAACGATGACTGGTTAAAATTTTTGGTGGTTTCTTGTTCAGTCCATAGGCCTACATCATGTGGCAAACCGGTGAGCATGTGGCTCTATTAGTATAGGAGATACCTGAAAACATATCACACTTTTCATCATAGTGCTTTTACCAATGCATAAAATGCATGGAGAAGTCATTTCGAATGACTGGTCCTCAGTGTTGTGAGAACGATGACTGGTTAAAATTTTTGGTGGTTTCTTGTTCAGTCCATAGGCCTACATCATGTGGCAAACCGGTGAGCATGTGGCTCTATTAGTATAGGAGATACCTGAAAACATATCACACTTTTCATCATAGTGCTTTTACCAATGCATAAAATGCATGGAGAAGTCATTTCGAATGACTGGTCCTCAGTGTTGTGAGAACGATGACTGGTTAAAATTTTTGGTGGTTTCTTGTTCAGTCCATAGGCCTACATCATGTGGCAAATCGGTGAGCATGTGGCTCTATTAGTATAGGAGATACCTGAAAACATATCACACTTTTCATCATAGTGCTTTTACCAATGCATAAAATGCATGAAGAAGTCATTTCGAATGACTGGTCCTCAGTGTTGTGAGAACGATGACTGGTTAAAATTTTTGGTGGTTTCTTGTTCAGTCCATAGGCCTACATCATGTGGCAAACTGGTGAGCATGTGGCTCTATTAGTATAGGAGATACCTGAAAACATATCACACTTTTCATCATAGTGCTTTTACCAATGCATAAAATGCATGGAGATGTCATTTCGAATGACTGGTCCTCAATGTTGTGAGAACGATGACTGGTTAAAATTTTTGGTGGTTTCTTGTTCAGTCCATAGGCCTACATCATGTGGCAAACCGGTGAGCATGTGGCTCTATTAGTATAGGAGATACCTGAAAACATATCACACTTTTCATCATAGTGCTTTTACCAATGCATAAAATGCATGGAGAAGTCATTTCGAATGACTGGTCCTCAGTGTTGTGAGAACGATGCCTGGTAAAAAATTTTGGTGGTTTCTTGTTCAGTCCATAGGCCTACATCATGTGGCAAACCGGTGAGCATGTGGCTCTATTAGTATAGGAGATACCTGAAAACATATCACACTTTTCATCATAGTGCTTTTACCAATGCATAAAATGCATGGAGAAGTCATTTCGAATGACTGGTCCTCAGTGTTGTGAGAACGATGACTGGTTAAAATTTTTGGTGGTTTCTTGTTCAGTCCATAGGCCTACATCATGTGGCAAACCGGTGAGCATGTGGCTCTATTAGTATAGGAGATACCTGAAAACATATCACACTTTTCATCATAGTGCTTTTACCAATGCATAAAATGCATGGAGAAGTCATTTCGAATGACTGGTCCTCAGTGCTGTGAGAACGATGACTGGTTAAAATTTTTGGTGGTTTCTTGTTCAGTCCATAGGCCTACATCATGTGGCAAACCGGTGAGCATGTGGCTCTATTAGTATAGGAGATACCTGAAAACATATCACACTTTTCATCATAGTGCTTTTACCAATGCATAAAATGCATGGAGAAGTCATTTCGAATGACTGGTCCTCAGTGTTGTGAGAACGATGACTGGTTAAAATTTTTGGTGGTTTCTTGTTCAGTCCATAGGCCTACATCATGTGGCAAACCGGTGAGCATGTGGCTCTATTAGTATAGGAGATACCTGAAAACATATCACACTTTTCATCATAGTGCTTTTACCAATGCATAAAATGCATGGAGAAGTCATTTCGAATGACTGGTCCTCAGTGTTGTGAGAACGATGACTGGTTAAAATTTTTGGTGGTTTCTTGTTCAGTCCATAGGCCTACATCATGTGGCAAACCGGTGAGCATGTGGCTCTATTAGTATAGGAGATACCTGAAAACATATCACACTTTTCATCATAGTGCTTTTACCAATGCATAAAATGCATGGAGAAGTCATTTCGAATGACTGGTCCTCAGTGTTGTGAGAACGATGACTGGTTAAAATTTTTGGTGGTTTCTTGTTCAGTCCATAGGCCTACATCATGTGGCAAACCGGTGAGCATGTGGCTCTATTAGTATAGGAGATACCTGAAAACATATCACACTTTTCATCATAGTGCTTTTACCAATGCATAAAATGCATGGAGAAGTCATTTCGAATGACTGGTCCTCAGTGTTGTGAGAACGATGACTGGTTAATATTTTTGGTGGTTTCTTGTTCAGTCCATAGGCCTACCTACATCATGTGGCAAACCGGTGAGCATGTGGCTCTATTAGTATAGGAGATACCTGAAAACATATCACACTTTTCATCATAGTGCTTTTACCAATGCATAAAATGCATGGAGAAGTCATTTCGAATGACTGGTCCTCAGTGTTTTGAGAACGATGACTGGTTAAAATTTTTGGTGGCTTCTTGTTCAGTCCATAGGCCTACATCATGTGGCAAACCGGTGAGCATGTGGCTCTATTAGTATAGGAGATACCTGAAAACATATCACACTTTTCATCATAGTGCTTTTACCAATGCATAAAATGCATGGAGAAGTCATTTCGAATGACTGGTCCTCAGTGTTGTGAGAACGATGACTGGTTAAAATTTTTGGTGGTTTCTTGTTCAGTCCATAGGCCTACATCATGTGGCAAACCGGTGAGCATGTGGCTCTATTAGTATAGGAGATACCTAAAAACATATCACACTTTTCATCATAGTGCTTTTACCAATGCATAAAATGCATGGAGAAGTCATTTCGAATGACTGGTCCTCAGTGTTGTGAGAACGATGACTGGTTAAATTTTTTGGTGGTTTCTTGTTCAGTCCATAGGCCTACATCATGTGGCAAACCAGTGAGCATGTGGCTCTATTAGTATAGGAGATACCTGAAAACATATCACACTTTTCATCATAGTGCTTTTACCAATGCATAAAATGCATGGAGAAGTCATTTCGAATGACTGGTCCTCAGTGTTGTGAGAACGATGACTGGTTAAAATTTTTGGTGGTTTCTTGTTCAGTCCATAGGCCTACATCATGTGGCAAACCGGTGAGCATGTGGCTCTATTAGTATAGGAGATACCTGAAAACATATCACACTTTTCATCATAGTGCTTTTACCAATGCATAAAATGCATGGAGAAGTCATTTCGAATGACTGGTCCTCAGTGTTGTGAGAACGATGACTGGTTAAAATTTTTGGTGGTTTCTTGTTCAGTCCATAGGCCTACATCATGTGGCAAACCGGTGAGCATGTGGCTCTATTAGTATAGGAGATACCTGAAAACATATCACACTTTTCATCATAGTGCTTTTACCAATGCATAAAATGCATGGAGAAGTCATTTCGAATGACTGGTCCTCAGAGTTGTGAGAACGATGACTGGTTAAAATTTTTGGTGGTTTCTTGTTCAGTCCATAGGCCTACATCATGTGGCAAACCGGTGAGCATGTGGCTCTATTAGTATAGGAGATACCTAAAAGCATATCATACTTTTCATCATAGTGTTTTTACCAATGCATAAAATGCATGGAGAAGTCATTTCGAATGACTGGTCCTCAGTGTTGTGAGAACGATGACTGGTTAAAATGTTTGGTGGTTTCTTGTTCAGTCCATAGGCCTACATCATGTGGCAAACCGGTGAGCATGTGGCTCTATTAGTATAGGAGATACCTGAAAATATATCACACTTTTCATCATAGTGCTTTTACCAATGCATAAAATGCATGGAGAAGTCATTTCGAATGACTGGTCCTCAGTGTTGTGAGAACGATGACTGGTTAATATTTTTGGTGGTTTCTTGTTCAGTCCATAGGCCTACATCATGTGGCAAACCGGTGAGCATGTGGCTCTATTAGTATAGGAGATACCTGAAAACATATCACACTTTTCATCATAGTGCTTTTACCAATGCATAAAATGCATGGAGAAGTCATTTCGAATGACTGGTCCTCAGTGTTGTGAGAACGATGACTGGTTAAAATTTTTGGTGGTTTCTTGTTCAGTCCATAGGCCTACATCATGTGGCAAACCGGTGAGCATGTGGCTCTATTAGTATAGGAGATACCTGAAAACATATCACACTTTTCATCATAGTGCTTTTACCAATGCATAAAATGCATGGAGAAGTCATTTCGAATGACTGGTCCTCAGTGCTGTGAGAACGATGACTGGTTAAAATTTTTGGTGGTTTCTTGTTCAGTCCATAGGCCTACATCATGTGGCAAACCGGTGAGCATGTGGCTCTATTAGTATAGGAGATACCTGAAAACATATCACACTTTTCATCATAGTGCTTTTACCAATGCATAAAATACATGGAGAAGTCATTTCGAATGACTGGTCCTCAGTGCTGTGAGAACGATGACTGGTTAAAATTTTTGGTGGTTTCTTGTTCAGTCCATAGGCCTACATCATGTGGCAAACCGGTGAGCATGTGGCTCTATTAGTATAGGAGATACCTGAAAACATATCACACTTTTCATCATAGTGCTTTTACCAATGCATAAAATGCATGGAGAAGTCATTTCGAATGACTGGTCCTCAGTGTTGTGAGAACGATGACTGGTTAAAATTTTTGGTGGTTTCTTGTTCAGTCCATATGCCTACATCATGTGGCAAACCGGTGAGCATGTGGCTCTATTAGTATAGGAGATACCTGAAAACATATCACACTTTTCATCATAGTGCTTTTACCAATGCATAAAATGCATGGAGAAGTCATTTCGAATGACTGGTCCTCAGTGTTGTGAGAACGATGACTGTTTAAAATTTTTGGTGGTTTCTTGTTCAGTCCATAGGCCTACATCATGTGGCAAACCGGTGAGCATGTGGCTCTATTAGTATAGGAGATACCTGAAAACATATCACACTTTTCATCATAGTGCTTTTACCAATGCATAAAATGCATGGAGAAGTCATTTCGAATGACTGGTCCTCAGTGTTGTGAGGACGATGACTGGTTAAAATTTTTGGTGGTTTCTTGTTCAGTCCATAGGCCTACATCATGTGGCAAACCGGTGAGCATGTGGCTCTATTAGTATAGGAGATACCTGAAAACATATCACACTTTTCATCATAGTGCTTTTACCAATGCATAAAATGCATGGAGAAGTCATTTCGAATGACTGGTCCTCAGTGTTGTGAGGACGATGACTGGTTAAAATTTTTGGTGGTTTCTTGTTCAGTCCATAGGCCTACATCATGTGGCAAACCGGTGAGCATGTGGCTCTATTAGTATAGGAGATACCTGAAAACATATCACACTTTTCATCATAGTGCTTTTACCAATGCATAAAATGCATGGAGAAGTCATTTCGAAGGACTGGTCCTCAGTGTTGTGAGAACGATGACTGGTTAAAATTTTTGGTGGTTTCTTGTTTTCTTGTTCAGTCCATAGGCCTACATCATGTGGCAAACCGGTGAGCATGTGGCTCTATTAGTATAGGAGATACCTGAAAACATATCACACTTTTCATCATAGTGCTTTTACCAATGCATAAAATGCATGGAGAAGTCATTTGGAATGACTGGTCCTCAGTGTTGTGAGAACGATGACTGGTTAAAATTTTTGGTGGTTTCTTGTTCAGTCCATAGGCCTACATCATGTGGCAAACCGGTGAGCATGTGGCTCTATTAGTATAGGAGATACCTGAAAACATATCACACTTTTCATCATAGTGCTTTTACCAATGCATAAAATGCATGGAGAAGTCATTTCGAATGACTGGTCCTCAGTGCTGTGAGAACGATGACTGGTTAAAATTTTTGGTGGTTTCTTGTTCAGTCCATAGGCCTACATCATGTGGCAAACCGGTGAGCATGTGGCTCTATTAGTATAGGAGATACCTGAAAACATATCACACTTTTCATCATAGTGCTTTTACCAATGCATAAAATACATGGAGAAGTCATTTCGAATGACTGGTCCTCAGTGCTGTGAGAACGATGACTGGTTAAAATTTTTGGTGGTTTCTTGTTCAGTCCATAGGCCTACATCATGTGGCAAACCGGTGAGCATTTGGCTCTATTAGTATAGGAGATACCTGAAAACATATCACACTTTTCATCATAGTGCTTTTACCAATGCATAAAATGCATGGAGAAGTCATTTCGAATGACTGGTCCTCAGTGTTGTGAGAACGATGACTGGTTAAAATTTTTGGTGGTTTCTTGTTCAGTCCATATGCCTACATCATGTGGCAAACCGGTGAGCATGTGGCTCTATTAGTATAGGAGATACCTGAAAACATATCACACTTTTCATCATAGTGCTTTTACCAATGCATAAAATGCATGGAGAAGTCATTTCGAATGACTGGTCCTCAGTGTTGTGAGAACGATGACTGGTTAAAATTTTTGGTGGTTTCTTGTTCAGTCCATAGGCCTACATCATGTGGCAAACCGGTGAGCATGTGGCTCTATTAGTATAGGAGATACCTGAAAACATATCACACTTTTCATCATAGTGCTTTTACCAATGCATAAAATGCATGGAGAAGTCATTTCGAATGACTGGTCCTCAGTGTTGTGAGAACGATGACTGGTTAAAATTTTTGGTGGTTTCTTGTTCAGTCCATAGGCCTACATCATGTGGCAAACCGGTGAGCATGTGGCTCTATTAGTATAGGAGATACCTGAAAACATATCACACTTTTCATCATAGTGCTTTTACCAATGCATAAAATGCATGGAGAAGTCATTTCGAATGACTGGTCCTCAGTGTTGTGAGGACGATGACTGGTTAAAATTTTTGGTGGTTTCTTGTTCAGTCCATAGGCCTACATCATGTGGCAAACCGGTGAGCATGTGGCTCTATTAGTATAGGAGATACCTGAAAACATATCACACTTTTCATCATAGTGCTTTTACCAATGCATAAAATGCATGGAGAAGTCATTTCGAAGGACTGGTCCTCAGTGTTGTGAGAACGATGACTGGTTAAAATTTTTGGTGGTTTCTTGTTCAGTCCATAGGCCTACATCATGTGGCAAACCGGTGAGCATGTGGCTCTATTAGTATAGGAGATACCTGAAAACATATCACACTTTTCATCATAGTGCTTTTACCAATGCATAAAATGCATGGAGAAGTCATTTCGAATGACTGGTCCTCAGTGTTGTGAGAACGATGACTGGTTAAAATTTTTGGTGGTTTCTTGTTCAGTCCATAGGCCTACATCATGTGGCAAACCGGTGAGCATGTGGCTCTATTAGTATAGGAGATACCTGAAAACATATCACACTTTTCATCATAGTGCTTTTACCAATGCATAAAATGCATGGAGAAGTCATTTCGAATGACTGGTCCTCAGTGTTGTGAGGACGATGACTGGTTAAAATTTTTGGTGGTTTCTTGTTCAGTCCATAGGCCTACATCATGTGGCAAACCGGTGAGCATGTGGCTCTATTAGTATAGGAGATACCTGAAAACATATCACACTTTTCATCATAGTGCTTTTACCAATGCATAAAATGCATGGAGAAGTCATTTCGAATGACTGGTTCTCAGTGTTGTGAGAACGATGACTGGTTAAAATTTTTGGTGGTTTCTTGTTCAGTCCATAGGCCTACATCATGTGGCAAACCGGTGAGCATGTGGCTCTATTAGTATAGGAGATACCTGAAAACATCACACTTTTCATCATAGTGCTTTTACCAATGCATAAAATGCATGGAGAAGTCATTTCGAATGACTGGTCCTCAGTGTTGTGAGAACGATGACTGGTTAAAATTTTTGGTGGTTTCTTGTTCAGTCCATAGGCCTACATCATGTGGCAAACCGGTGAGCATGTGGCTCTATTAGTATAGGAGATACCTGAAAACATATCACACTTTTCATCATAGTGCTTTTACCAATGCATAAAATGCATGGAGAAGTCATTTCGAATGACTGGTCCTCAGTGTTGTGAGAACGATGACTGGTTAAAATTTTTGGTGGTTTCTTGTTCAGTCCATAGGCCTACATCATGTGGCAAACCGGTGAGCATGTGGCTCTATTAGTATAGGAGATACCTGAAAACATATCACACTTTTCATCATAGTGCTTTTACCAATGCATAAAATGCATGGAGAAGTCATTTCGAATGACTGGTCCTCAGTGTTGTGAGAACGATGACTGGTTAAAATTTTTGGTGGTTTCTTGTTCAGTCCATAGGCCTACATCATGTGGCAAACCGGTGAGCATGTGGCTCTATTAGTATAGGAGATACCTGAAAACATATCACACTTTTCATCATAGTGCTTTTACCAATGCATAAAATGCATGGAGAAGTCATTTCGAATGACTGGTCCTCAGTGTTGTGAGAACGATGACTGGTTAAAATTTTTGGTGGTTTCTTGTTCAGTCCATAGGCCTACATCATGTGGCAAACCGGTGAGCATGTGGCTCTATTAGTATAGGAGATACCTGAAAACATATCACACTTTTCATCATAGTGCTTTTACCAATGCATAAAATGCATGGAGAAGTCATTTCGAATGACTGGTCCTCAGTGTTGTGAGAACGATGACTGGTTAAAATTTTTGGTGGTTTCTTGTTCAGTCCATAGGCCTACATCATGTGGCAAACCGGTGAGCATGTGGCTCTATTCGTATAGGAGATACCTGAAAACATATCACACTTTTCATCATAGTGCTTTTACCAATGCATAAAATGCATGGAGAAGTCATTTCGAATGACTGGTCCTCAGTGTTGTGAGAACGATGACTGGTTAAAATTTTGGGTGGTTTCTTGTTCAGTCCATAGGCCTACATCATGTGGCAAACCGGTGAGCATGTGGCTCTATTAGTATAGGAGATACCTGTAAACATATCACACTTTTCATCATAGTGCTTTTACCAATGCATAAAATGCATGGAGAAGTCATTTCGAATGACTGGTCCTCAGTGTTGTGAGAACGATGACTGGTTAAAATTTTTGGTGGTTTCTTGTTCAGTCCATAGGCCTACATCATGTGGCAAACCGGTGAGCATGTGGCTCTATTAGTATAGGAGATACCTGAAAACATCACACTTTTCATCATAGTGCTTTTACCAATGCATAAAATGCATGGAGAAGTCATTTCGAATGACTGGTCCTCAGTGTTGTGAGAACGATGACTGGTTAAAATTTTTGGTGGTTTCTTGTTCAGTCCATAGGCCTACATCATGTGGCAAACTGGTGAGCATGTGGCTCTATTAGTATAGGAGATACCTGAAAACATATCACACTTTTCATCATAGTGCTTTTACCAATGCATAAAATGCATGGAGAAGTCATTTCGAATGACTGGTCCTCAGTGTTGTGAGAACGATGACTGGTTAAAATTTTTGGTGGTTTCTTGTTCAGTCCATAGGCCTACATCATGTGGCAAACCGGTGAGCATGTGGCTCTATTAGTATAGGAGATACCTGAAAACATATCACACTTTTCATCATAGTGCTTTTACCAATGCATAAAATGCATGGAGAAGTCATTTCGAATGACTGGTCCTCAGTGTTGTGAGAACGATGACTGGTTAAAATTTTTGGTGGTTTCTTGTTCAGTCCATAGGCCTACATCATGTGGCAAACCGGTGAGCATGTGGCCCTATTAGTATAGGAGATACCTGAAAACATATCACACTTTTCATCATAGTGCTTTTACCAATGCATAAAATGCATGGAGAAGTCATTTCGAATGACTGGTCCTCAGTGTTGTGAGAACGATGACTGGTTAAAATTTTTGGTGGTTTCTTGTTCAGTCCATAGGCCTACATCATGTGGCAAACCGGTGAGCATGTGGCTCTATTAGTATAGGAGATACCTGAAAACATATCACACTTTTCATCATAGTGCTTTTACCAATGCATAAAATGCATGGAGAAGTCATTTCGAATGACTGGTCCTCAGTGTTGTGAGAACGATGACTGGTTAAAATTTTTGGTGGTTTCTTGTTCAGTCCATAGGCCTACATCATGTGGCAAACCGGTGAGCATGTGGCTCTATTAGTATAGGAGATACCTGAAAACATATCACACTTTTCATCATAGTGCTTTTACCAATGCATAAAATGCATGGAGAAGTCATTTCGAATGACTGGTCCTCAGTGTTGTGAGAACGATGACTGGTTAATATTTTTGGTGGTTTCTTGTTCAGTCCATAGGCCTACCTACATCATGTGGCAAACCGGTGAGCATGTGGCTCTATTAGTATAGGAGATACCTGAAAACATATCACACTTTTCATCATAGTGCTTTTACCAATGCATAAAATGCATGGAGAAGTCATTTCGAATGACTGGTCCTCAGTGTTTTGAGAACGATGACTGGTTAAAATTTTTGGTGGCTTCTTGTTCAGTCCATAGGCCTACATCATGTGGCAAACCGGTGAGCATGTGGCTCTATTAGTATAGGAGATACCTGAAAACATATCACACTTTTCATCATAGTGCTTTTACCAATGCATAAAATGCATGGAGAAGTCATTTCGAATGACTGGTCCTCAGTGTTGTGAGAACGATGACTGGTTAAAATTTTTGGTGGTTTCTTGTTCAGTCCATAGGCCTACATCATGTGGCAAACCGGTGAGCATGTGGCTCTATTAGTATAGGAGATACCTAAAAACATATCACACTTTTCATCATAGTGCTTTTACCAATGCATAAAATGCATGGAGAAGTCATTTCGAATGACTGGTCCTCAGTGTTGTGAGAACGATGACTGGTTAAATTTTTTGGTGGTTTCTTGTTCAGTCCATAGGCCTACATCATGTGGCAAACCAGTGAGCATGTGGCTCTATTAGTATAGGAGATACCTGAAAACATATCACACTTTTCATCATAGTGCTTTTACCAATGCATAAAATGCATGGAGAAGTCATTTCGAATGACTGGTCCTCAGTGTTGTGAGAACGATGACTGGTTAAAATTTTTGGTGGTTTCTTGTTCAGTCCATAGGCCTACATCATGTGGCAAACCGGTGAGCATGTGGCTCTATTAGTATAGGAGATACCTGAAAACATATCACACTTTTCATCATAGTGCTTTTACCAATGCATAAAATGCATGGAGAAGTCATTTCGAATGACTGGTCCTCAGTGTTGTGAGAACGATGACTGGTTAAAATTTTTGGTGGTTTCTTGTTCAGTCCATAGGCCTACATCATGTGGCAAACCGGTGAGCATGTGGCTCTATTAGTATAGGAGATACCTGAAAACATATCACACTTTTCATCATAGTGCTTTTACCAATGCATAAAATGCATGGAGAAGTCATTTCGAATGACTGGTCCTCAGAGTTGTGAGAACGATGACTGGTTAAAATTTTTGGTGGTTTCTTGTTCAGTCCATAGGCCTACATCATGTGGCAAACCGGTGAGCATGTGGCTCTATTAGTATAGGAGATACCTAAAAACATATCATACTTTTCATCATAGTGTTTTTACCAATGCATAAAATGCATGGAGAAGTCATTTCGAATGACTGGTCCTCAGTGTTGTGAGAACGATGACTGGTTAAAATGTTTGGTGGTTTCTTGTTCAGTCCATAGGCCTACATCATGTGGCAAACCGGTGAGCATGTGGCTCTATTAGTATAGGAGATACCTGAAAATATATCACACTTTTCATCATAGTGCTTTTACCAATGCATAAAATGCATGGAGAAGTCATTTCGAATGACTGGTCCTCAGTGTTGTGAGAACGATGACTGGTTAATATTTTTGGTGGTTTCTTGTTCAGTCCATAGGCCTACATCATGTGGCAAACCGGTGAGCATGTGGCTCTATTAGTATAGGAGATACCTGAAAACATATCACACTTTTCATCATAGTGCTTTTACCAATGCATAAAATGCATGGAGAAGTCATTTCGAATGACTGGTCCTCAGTGTTGTGAGAACGATGACTGGTTAAAATTTTTGGTGGTTTCTTGTTCAGTCCATAGGCCTACATCATGTGGCAAACCGGTGAGCATGTGGCTCTATTAGTATAGGAGATACCTGAAAACATATCACACTTTTCATCATAGTGCTTTTACCAATGCATAAAATGCATGGAGAAGTCATTTTGAATGACTGGTCCTCAGTGCTGTGAGAACGATGACTGGTTAAAATTTTTGGTGGTTTCTTGTTCAGTCCATAGGCCTACATCATGTGGCAAACCGGTGAGCATGTGGCTCTATTAGTATAGGAGATACCTGAAAACATATCACACTTTTCATCATAGTGCTTTTACCAATGCATAAAATACATGGAGAAGTCATTTCGAATGACTGGTCCTCAGTGCTGTGAGAACGATGACTGGTTAAAATTTTTGGTGGTTTCTTGTTCAGTCCATAGGCCTACATCATGTGGCAAACCGGTGAGCATGTGGCTCTATTAGTATAGGAGATACCTGAAAACATATCACACTTTTCATCATAGTGCTTTTACCAATGCATAAAATGCATGGAGAAGTCATTTCGAATGACTGGTCCTCAGTGTTGTGAGAACGATGACTGGTTAAAATTTTTGGTGGTTTCTTGTTCAGTCCATATGCCTACATCATGTGGCAAACCGGTGAGCATGTGGCTCTATTAGTATAGGAGATACCTGAAAACATATCACACTTTTCATCATAGTGCTTTTACCAATGCATAAAATGCATGGAGAAGTCATTTCGAATGACTGGTCCTCAGTGTTGTGAGAACGATGACTGGTTAAAATTTTTGGTGGTTTCTTGTTCAGTCCATAGGCCTACATCATGTGGCAAACCGGTGAGCATGTGGCTCTATTAGTATAGGAGATACCTGAAAACATATCACACTTTTCATCATAGTGCTTTTACCAATGCATAAAATGCATGGAGAAGTCATTTCGAATGACTGGTCCTCAGTGTTGTGAGAACGATGACTGGTTAAAATTTTTGGTGGTTTCTTGTTCAGTCCATAGGCCTACATCATGTGGCAAACCGGTGAGCATGTGGCTCTATTAGTATAGGAGATACCTGAAAACATATCACACTTTTCATCATAGTGCTTTTACCAATGCATAAAATGCATGGAGAAGTCATTTCGAATGACTGGTCCTCAGTGTTGTGAGGACGATGACTGGTTAAAATTTTTGGTGGTTTCTTGTTCAGTCCATAGGCCTACATCATGTGGCAAACCGGTGAGCATGTGGCTCTATTAGTATAGGAGATACCTGAAAACATATCACACTTTTCATCATAGTGCTTTTACCAATGCATAAAATGCATGGAGAAGTCATTTCGAAGGACTGGTCCTCAGTGTTGTGAGAACGATGACTGGTTAAAATTTTTGGTGGTTTCTTGTTCAGTCCATAGGCCTACATCATGTGGCAAACCGGTGAGCATGTGGCTCTATTAGTATAGGAGATACCTGAAAACATATCACACTTTTCATCATAGTGCTTTTACCAATGCATAAAATGCATGGAGAAGTCATTTCGAATGACTGGTCCTCAGTGTTGTGAGAACGATGACTGGTTAAAATTTTTGGTGGTTTCTTGTTCAGTCCATAGGCCTACATCATGTGGCAAACCGGTGAGCATGTGGCTCTATTAGTATAGGAGATACCTGAAAACATATCACACTTTTCATCATAGTGCTTTTACCAATGCATAAAATGCATGGAGAAGTCATTTCGAATGACTGGTCCTCAGTGTTGTGAGGACGATGACTGGTTAAAATTTTTGGTGGTTTCTTGTTCAGTCCATAGGCCTACATCATGTGGCAAACCGGTGAGCATGTGGCTCTATTAGTATAGGAGATACCTGAAAACATATCACACTTTTCATCATAGTGCTTTTACCAATGCATAAAATGCATGGAGAAGTCATTTCGAATGACTGGTTCTCAGTGTTGTGAGAACGATGACTGGTTAAAATTTTTGGTGGTTTCTTGTTCAGTCCATAGGCCTACATCATGTGGCAAACCGGTGAGCATGTGGCTCTATTAGTATAGGAGATACCTGAAAACATATCACACTTTTCATCATAGTGCTTTTACCAATGCATAAAATGCATGGAGAAGTCATTTCGAATGACTGGTCCTCAGTGTTGTGAGAACGATGACTGGTTAAAATTTTTGGTGGTTTCTTGTTCAGTCCATAGGCCTACATCATGTGGCAAACCGGTGAGCATGTGGCTCTATTAGTATAGGAGATACCTGAAAACATATCACACTTTTCATCATAGTGCTTTTACCAATGCATAAAATGCATGGAGAAGTCATTTCGAATGACTGGTCCTCAGTGTTGTGAGGACGATGACTGGTTAAAATTTTTGGTGGTTTCTTGTTCAGTCCATAGGCCTACATCATGTGGCAAACCGGTGAGCATGTGGCTCTATTAGTATAGGAGATACCTGAAAACATATCACACTTTTCATCATAGTGCTTTTACCAATGCATAAAATGCATGGAGAAGTCATTTCGAAGGACTGGTCCTCAGTGTTGTGAGAACGATGACTGGTTAAAATTTTTGGTGGTTTCTTGTTCAGTCCATAGGCCTACATCATGTGGCAAACCGGTGAGCATGTGGCTCTATTAGTATAGGAGATACCTGAAAACATATCACACTTTTCATCATAGTGCTTTTACCAATGCATAAAATGCATGGAGAAGTCATTTCGAATGACTGGTCCTCAGTGTTGTGAGAACGATGACTGGTTAAAATTTTTGGTGGTTTCTTGTTCAGTCCATAGGCCTACATCATGTGGCAAACCGGTGAGCATGTGGCTCTATTAGTATAGGAGATACCTGAAAACATATCACACTTTTCATCATAGTGCTTTTACCAATGCATAAAATGCATGGAGAAGTCATTTCGAATGACTGGTCCTCAGTGTTGTGAGGACGATGACTGGTTAAAATTTTTGGTGGTTTCTTGTTCAGTCCATAGGCCTACATCATGTGGCAAACCGGTGAGCATGTGGCTCTATTAGTATAGGAGATACCTGAAAACATATCACACTTTTCATCATAGTGCTTTTACCAATGCATAAAATGCATGGAGAAGTCATTTCGAATGACTGGTCCTCAGTGTTGTGAGAACGATGACTGGTTAAAATTTTTGGTGGTTTCTTGTTCAGTCCATAGGCCTACATCATGTGGCAAACCGGTGAGCATGTGGCTCTATTAGTATAGGAGATACCTGAAAACATATCACACTTTTCATCATAGTGCTTTTACCAATGCATAAAATGCATGGAGAAGTCATTTCGAATGACTGGTCCTCAGTGTTGTGAGGACGATGACTGGTTAAAATTTTTGGTGGTTTCTTGTTCAGTCCATAGGCCTACATCATGTGGCAAACCGGTGAGCATGTGGCTCTATTAGTATAGGAGATACCTGAAAACATATCACACTTTTCATCATAGTGCTTTTACCAATGCATAAAATGCATGGAGAAGTCATTTCGAATGACTGGTCCTCAGTGCTGTGAGAACGATGACTGGTTAAAATTTTTGGTGGTTTCTTGTTCAGTCCATAGGCCTACATCATGTGGCAAACCGGTGAGCATGTGGCTCTATTAGTATAGGAGATACTTGAAAACATATCACACTTTTCATCATAGTGCTTTTACCAATGCATAAAATGCATGGAGAAGTCATTTCGAATGACTGGTCCTCAGTGTTGTGAGAACGATGACTGGTTAAAATTTTTGGTGGTTTCTTGTTCAGTCCATAGGCCTACATCATGTGGCAAACCGGTGAGCATGTGGCTCTATTAGTATAGGAGATACCTGAAAACATATCACACTTTTCATCATAGTGCTTTTACCAATGCATAAAATGCATGGAGAAGTCATTTCGAATGACTGGTCCTCAGTGCTGTGAGAACGATGACTGGTTAAAATTTTTGGTGGTTTCTTGTTCAGTCCATAGGCCTACATCATGTGGCAAACCGGTGAGCATGTGGCTCTATTAGTATAGGAGATACCTGAAAACATATCACACTTTTCATCATAGTGCTTTTACCAATGCATAAAATGCATGGAGAAGTCATTTCGAATGACTGGTCCTCAGTGTTGTGAGAACGATGACTGGTTAAAATTTTTGGTGGTTTCTTGTTCAGTCCATAGGCCTACATCATGTGGCAAACCGGTGAGCATGTGGCTCTATTAGTATAGGAGATACCTGAAAACATATCACACTTTTCATCATAGTGCTTTTACCAATGCATAAAATGCATAGAGAAGTCATTTCGAATGACTGGTCCTCAGTGTTGTGAGGACGATGACTGGTTAAAATTTTTGGTGGTTTCTTGTTCAGTCCATAGGCCTACATCATGTGGCAAACCGGTGAGCATGTGGCTCTATTAGTATAGGAGATACCTGAAAACATATCACACTTTTCATCATAGTGCTTTTACCAATGCATAAAATGCATGGAGAAGTCATTTCGAATGACTGGTCCTCAGTGTTGTGAGAACGATGACTGGTTAAAATTTTTGGTGGTTTCTTGTTCAGTCCATAGGCCTACATCATGTGGCAAACCGGTGAGCATGTGGCTCTATTAGTATAGGAGATACCTGAAAATATATCACACTTTTCATCATAGTGCTTTTACCAATGCATAAAATGCATGGAGAAGTCATTTCGAATGACTGGTCCTCAGTGTTGTGAGAACGATGACTGGTTAATATTTTTGGTGGTTTCTTGTTCAGTCCATAGGCCTACATCATGTGGCAAACCGGTGAGCATGTGGCTCTATTAGTATAGGAGATACCTGAAAACATATCACACTTTTCATCATAGTGCTTTTACCAATGCATAAAATGCATGGAGAAGTCATTTCGAATGACTGGTCCTCAGTGTTGTGAGAACGATGACTGGTTAAAATTTTTGGTGGTTTCTTGTTCAGTCCATAGGCCTACATCATGTGGCAAACCGGTGAGCATGTGGCTCTATTAGTATAGGAGATACCTGAAAACATATCACACTTTTCATCATAGTGCTTTTACCAATGCATAAAATGCATGGAGAAGTCATTTCGAATGACTGGTCCTCAGTGCTGTGAGAACGATGACTGGTTAAAATTTTTGGTGGTTTCTTGTTCAGTCCATAGGCCTACATCATGTGGCAAACCGGTGAGCATGTGGCTCTATTAGTATAGGAGATACCTGAAAACATATCACACTTTTCATCATAGTGCTTTTACCAATGCATAAAATACATGGAGAAGTCATTTCGAATGACTGGTCCTCAGTGCTGTGAGAACGATGACTGGTTAAAATTTTTGGTGGTTTCTTGTTCAGTCCATAGGCCTACATCATGTGGCAAACCGGTGAGCATGTGGCTCTATTAGTATAGGAGATACCTGAAAACATATCACACTTTTCATCATAGTGCTTTTACCAATGCATAAAATGCATGGAGAAGTCATTTCGAATGACTGGTCCTCAGTGTTGTGAGAACGATGACTGGTTAAAATTTTTGGTGGTTTCTTGTTCAGTCCATATGCCTACATCATGTGGCAAACCGGTGAGCATGTGGCTCTATTAGTATAGGAGATACCTGAAAACATATCACACTTTTCATCATAGTGCTTTTACCAATGCATAAAATGCATGGAGAAGTCATTTCGAATGACTGGTCCTCAGTGTTGTGAGAACGATGACTGGTTAAAATTTTTGGTGGTTTCTTGTTCAGTCCATAGGCCTACATCATGTGGCAAACCGGTGAGCATGTGGCTCTATTAGTATAGGAGATACCTGAAAACATATCACACTTTTCATCATAGTGCTTTTACCAATGCATAAAATGCATGGAGAAGTCATTTCGAATGACTGGTCCTCAGTGTTGTGAGAACGATGACTGGTTAAAATTTTTGGTGGTTTCTTGTTCAGTCCATAGGCCTACATCATGTGGCAAACCGGTGAGCATGTGGCTCTATTAGTATAGGAGATACCTGAAAACATATCACACTTTTCATCATAGTGCTTTTACCAATGCATAAAATGCATGGAGAAGTCATTTCGAATGACTGGTCCTCAGTGTTGTGAGGACGATGACTGGTTAAAATTTTTGGTGGTTTCTTGTTCAGTCCATAGGCCTACATCATGTGGCAAACCGGTGAGCATGTGGCTCTATTAGTATAGGAGATACCTGAAAACATATCACACTTTTCATCATAGTGCTTTTACCAATGCATAAAATGCATGGAGAAGTCATTTCGAAGGACTGGTCCTCAGTGTTGTGAGAACGATGACTGGTTAAAATTTTTGGTGGTTTCTTGATCAGTCCATAGGCCTACATCATGTGGCAAACCGGTGAGCATGTGGCTCTATTAGTATAGGAGATACCTGAAAACATATCACACTTTTCATCATAGTGCTTTTACCAATGCATAAAATGCATGGAGAAGTCATTTCGAATGACTGGTCCTCAGTGTTGTGAGAACGATGACTGGTTAAAATTTTTGGTGGTTTCTTGTTCAGTCCATAGGCCTACATCATGTGGCAAACCGGTGAGCATGTGGCTCTATTAGTATAGGAGATACCTGAAAACATATCACACTTTTCATCATAGTGCTTTTACCAATGCATAAAATGCATGGAGAAGTCATTTCGAATGACTGGTCCTCAGTGTTGTGAGGACGATGACTGGTTAAAATTTTTGGTGGTTTCTTGTTCAGTCCATAGGCCTACATCATGTGGCAAACCGGTGAGCATGTGGCTCTATTAGTATAGGAGATACCTGAAAACATATCACACTTTTCATCATAGTGCTTTTACCAATGCATAAAATGCATGGAGAAGTCATTTCGAATGACTGGTTCTCAGTGTTGTGAGAACGATGACTGGTTAAAATTTTTGGTGGTTTCTTGTTCAGTCCATAGGCCTACATCATGTGGCAAACCGGTGAGCATGTGGCTCTATTAGTATAGGAGATACCTGAAAACATCACACTTTTCATCATAGTGCTTTTACCAATGCATAAAATGCATGGAGAAGTCATTTCGAATGACTGGTCCTCAGTGTTGTGAGAACGATGACTGGTTAAAATTTTTGGTGGTTTCTTGTTCAGTCCATAGGCCTACATCATGTGGCAAACCGGTGAGCATGTGGCTCTATTAGTATAGGAGATACCTGAAAACATATCACACTTTTCATCATAGTGCTTTTACCAATGCATAAAATGCATGGAGAAGTCATTTCGAATGACTGGTCCTCAGTGTTGTGAGAACGATGACTGGTTAAAATTTTTGGTGGTTTCTTGTTCAGTCCATAGGCCTACATCATGTGGCAAACCGGTGAGCATGTGGCTCTATTAGTATAGGAGATACCTGAAAACATATCACACTTTTCATCATAGTGCTTTTACCAATGCATAAAATGCATGGAGAAGTCATTTCGAATGACTGGTCCTCAGTGTTGTGAGAACGATGACTGGTTAAAATTTTTGGTGGTTTCTTGTTCAGTCCATAGGCCTACATCATGTGGCAAACCGGTGAGCATGTGGCTCTATTAGTATAGGAGATACCTGAAAACATATCACACTTTTCATCATAGTGCTTTTACCAATGCATAAAATGCATGGAGAAGTCATTTCGAATGACTGGTCCTCAGTGTTGTGAGAACGATGACTGGTTAAAATTTTTGGTGGTTTCTTGTTCAGTCCATAGGCCTACATCATGTGGCAAACCGGTGAGCATGTGGCTCTATTAGTATAGGAGATACCTGAAAACATATCACACTTTTCATCATAGTGCTTTTACCAATGCATAAAATGCATGGAGAAGTCATTTCGAATGACTGGTCCTCAGTGTTGTGAGAACGATGACTGGTTAAAATTTTTGGTGGTTTCTTGTTCAGTCCATAGGCCTACATCATGTGGCAAACCGGTGAGCATGTGGCTCTATTCGTATAGGAGATACCTGAAAACATATCACACTTTTCATCATAGTGCTTTTACCAATGCATAAAATGCATGGAGAAGTCATTTCGAATGACTGGTCCTCAGTGTTGTGAGAACGATGACTGGTTAAAATTTTGGGTGGTTTCTTGTTCAGTCCATAGGCCTACATCATGTGGCAAACCGGTGAGCATGTGGCTCTATTAGTATAGGAGATACCTGTAAACATATCACACTTTTCATCATAGTGCTTTTACCAATGCATAAAATGCATGGAGAAGTCATTTCGAATGACTGGTCCTCAGTGTTGTGAGAACGATGACTGGTTAAAATTTTTGGTGGTTTCTTGTTCAGTCCATAGGCCTACATCATGTGGCAAACCGGTGAGCATGTGGCTCTATTAGTATAGGAGATACCTGAAAACATATCACACTTTTCATCATAGTGCTTTTACCAATGCATAAAATGCATGGAGAAGTCATTTCGAATGACTGGTCCTCAGTGTTGTGAGAACGATGACTGGTTAAAATTTTTGGTGGTTTCTTGTTCAGTCCATAGGCCTACATCATGTGGCAAACCGGTGAGCATGTGGCTCTATTAGTATAGGAGATACCTGAAAACATATCACACTTTTCATCATAGTGCTTTTACCAATGCATAAAATGCATGGAGAAGTCATTTCGAATGACTGGTCCTCAGTGTTGTGAGAACGATGACTGGTTAAAATTTTTGGTGGTTTCTTGTTCAGTCCATAGGCCTACATCATGTGGCAAACCGGTGAGCATGTGGCTCTATTAGTATAGGAGATACCTGAAAACATATCACACTTTTCATCATAGTGCTTTTACCAATGCATAAAATGCATGGAGAAGTCATTTCGAATGACTGGTCCTCAGTGTTGTGAGAACGATGACTGGTTAAAATTTTTGGTGGTTTCTTGTTCAGTCCATAGGCCTACATCATGTGGCAAACCGGTGAGCATGTGGCTCTATTAGTATAGGAGATACCTGAAAACATATCACACTTTTCATCATAGTGCTTTTACCAATGCATAAAATGCATGGAGAAGTCATTTCGAATGACTGGTCCTCAGTGTTGTGAGAACGATGACTGGTTAAAATTTTTGGTGGTTTCTTGTTCAGTCCATAGGCCTACATCATGTGGCAAACCGGTGAGCATGTGGCTCTATTCGTATAGGAGATACCTGAAAACATATCACACTTTTCATCATAGTGCTTTTACCAATGCATAAAATGCATGGAGAAGTCATTTCGAATGACTGGTCCTCAGTGTTGTGAGAACGATGACTGGTTAAAATTTTGGGTGGTTTCTTGTTCAGTCCATAGGCCTACATCATGTGGCAAACCGGTGAGCATGTGGCTCTATTAGTATAGGAGATACCTGTAAACATATCACACTTTTCATCATAGTGCTTTTACCAATGCATAAAATGCATGGAGAAGTCATTTCGAATGACTGGTCCTCAGTGTTGTGAGAACGATGACTGGTTAAAATTTTTGGTGGTTTCTTGTTCAGTCCATAGGCCTACATCATGTGGCAAACCGGTGAGCATGTGGCTCTATTAGTATAGGAGATACCTGAAAACATCACACTTTTCATCATAGTGCTTTTACCAATGCATAAAATGCATGGAGAAGTCATTTCGAATGACTGGTCCTCAGTGTTGTGAGAACGATGACTGGTTAAAATTTTTGGTGGTTTCTTGTTCAGTCCATAGGCCTACATCATGTGGCAAACTGGTGAGCATGTGGCTCTATTAGTATAGGAGATACCTGAAAACATATCACACTTTTCATCATAGTGCTTTTACCAATGCATAAAATGCATGGAGAAGTCATTTCGAATGACTGGTCCTCAGTGTTGTGAGAACGATGACTGGTTAAAATTTTTGGTGGTTTCTTGTTCAGTCCATAGGCCTACATCATGTGGCAAACCGGTGAGCATGTGGCTCTATTAGTATAGGAGATACCTGAAAACATATCACACTTTTCATCATAGTGCTTTTACCAATGCATAAAATGCATGGAGAAGTCATTTCGAATGACTGGTCCTCAGTGTTGTGAGAACGATGACTGGTTAAAATTTTTGGTGGTTTCTTGTTCAGTCCATAGGCCTACATCATGTGGCAAACCGGTGAGCATGTGGCCCTATTAGTATAGGAGATACCTGAAAACATATCACACTTTTCATCATAGTGCTTTTACCAATGCATAAAATGCATGGAGAAGTCATTTCGAATGACTGGTCCTCAGTGTTGTGAGAACGATGACTGGTTAAAATTTTTGGTGGTTTCTTGTTCAGTCCATAGGCCTACATCATGTGGCAAACCGGTGAGCATGTGGCTCTATTAGTATAGGAGATACCTGAAAACATATCACACTTTTCATCATAGTGCTTTTACCAATGCATAAAATGCATGGAGAAGTCATTTCGAATGACTGGTCCTCAGTGTTGTGAGAACGATGACTGGTTAAAATTTTTGGTGGTTTCTTGTTCAGTCCATAGGCCTACATCATGTGGCAAACCGGTGAGCATGTGGCTCTATTAGTATAGGAGATACCTGAAAACATATCACACTTTTCATCATAGTGCTTTTACCAATGCATAAAATGCATGGAGAAGTCATTTCGAATGACTGGTCCTCAGTGTTGTGAGAACGATGACTGGTTAATATTTTTGGTGGTTTCTTGTTCAGTCCATAGGCCTACCTACATCATGTGGCAAACCGGTGAGCATGTGGCTCTATTAGTATAGGAGATACCTGAAAACATATCACACTTTTCATCATAGTGCTTTTACCAATGCATAAAATGCATGGAGAAGTCATTTCGAATGACTGGTCCTCAGTGTTTTGAGAACGATGACTGGTTAAAATTTTTGGTGGCTTCTTGTTCAGTCCATAGGCCTACATCATGTGGCAAACCGGTGAGCATGTGGCTCTATTAGTATAGGAGATACCTGAAAACATATCACACTTTTCATCATAGTGCTTTTACCAATGCATAAAATGCATGGAGAAGTCATTTCGAATGACTGGTCCTCAGTGTTGTGAGAACGATGACTGGTTAAAATTTTTGGTGGTTTCTTGTTCAGTCCATAGGCCTACATCATGTGGCAAACCGGTGAGCATGTGGCTCTATTAGTATAGGAGATACCTAAAAACATATCACACTTTTCATCATAGTGCTTTTACCAATGCATAAAATGCATGGAGAAGTCATTTCGAATGACTGGTCCTCAGTGTTGTGAGAACGATGACTGGTTAAATTTTTTGGTGGTTTCTTGTTCAGTCCATAGGCCTACATCATGTGGCAAACCAGTGAGCATGTGGCTCTATTAGTATAGGAGATACCTGAAAACATATCACACTTTTCATCATAGTGCTTTTACCAATGCATAAAATGCATGGAGAAGTCATTTCGAATGACTGGTCCTCAGTGTTGTGAGAACGATGACTGGTTAAAATTTTTGGTGGTTTCTTGTTCAGTCCATAGGCCTACATCATGTGGCAAACCGGTGAGCATGTGGCTCTATTAGTATAGGAGATACCTGAAAACATATCACACTTTTCATCATAGTGCTTTTACCAATGCATAAAATGCATGGAGAAGTCATTTCGAATGACTGGTCCTCAGTGTTGTGAGAACGATGACTGGTTAAAATTTTTGGTGGTTTCTTGTTCAGTCCATAGGCCTACATCATGTGGCAAACCGGTGAGCATGTGGCTCTATTAGTATAGGAGATACCTGAAAACATATCACACTTTTCATCATAGTGCTTTTACCAATGCATAAAATGCATGGAGAAGTCATTTCGAATGACTGGTCCTCAGAGTTGTGAGAACGATGACTGGTTAAAATTTTTGGTGGTTTCTTGTTCAGTCCATAGGCCTACATCATGTGGCAAACCGGTGAGCATGTGGCTCTATTAGTATAGGAGATACCTAAAAACATATCATACTTTTCATCATAGTGTTTTTACCAATGCATAAAATGCATGGAGAAGTCATTTCGAATGACTGGTCCTCAGTGTTGTGAGAACGATGACTGGTTAAAATGTTTGGTGGTTTCTTGTTCAGTCCATAGGCCTACATCATGTGGCAAACCGGTGAGCATGTGGCTCTATTAGTATAGGAGATACCTGAAAATATATCACACTTTTCATCATAGTGCTTTTACCAATGCATAAAATGCATGGAGAAGTAATTTCGAATGACTGGTCCTCAGTGTTGTGAGAACGATGACTGGTTAATATTTTTGGTGGTTTCTTGTTCAGTCCATAGGCCTACATCATGTGGCAAACCGGTGAGCATGTGGCTCTATTAGTATAGGAGATACCTGAAAACATATCACACTTTTCATCATAGTGCTTTTACCAATGCATAAAATGCATGGAGAAGTCATTTCGAATGACTGGTCCTCAGTGTTGTGAGAACGATGACTGGTTAAAATTTTTGGTGGTTTCTTGTTCAGTCCATAGGCCTACATCATGTGGCAAACCGGTGAGCATGTGGCTCTATTAGTATAGGAGATACCTGAAAACATATCACACTTTTCATCATAGTGCTTTTACCAATGCATAAAATGCATGGAGAAGTCATTTCGAATGACTGGTCCTCAGTGCTGTGAGAACGATGACTGGTTAAAATTTTTGGTGGTTTCTTGTTCAGTCCATAGGCCTACATCATGTGGCAAACCGGTGAGCATGTGGCTCTATTAGTATAGGAGATACCTGAAAACATATCACACTTTTCATCATAGTGCTTTTACCAATGCATAAAATACATGGAGAAGTCATTTCGAATGACTGGTCCTCAGTGCTGTGAGAACGATGACTGGTTAAAATTTTTGGTGGTTTCTTGTTCAGTCCATAGGCCTACATCATGTGGCAAACCGGTGAGCATGTGGCTCTATTAGTATAGGAGATACCTGAAAACATATCACACTTTTCATCATAGTGCTTTTACCAATGCATAAAATGCATGGAGAAGTCATTTCGAATGACTGGTCCTCAGTGTTGTGAGAACGATGACTGGTTAAAATTTTTGGTGGTTTCTTGTTCAGTCCATATGCCTACATCATGTGGCAAACCGGTGAGCATGTGGCTCTATTAGTATAGGAGATACCTGAAAACATATCACACTTTTCATCATAGTGCTTTTACCAATGCATAAAATGCATGGAGAAGTCATTTCGAATGACTGGTCCTCAGTGTTGTGAGAACGATGACTGGTTAAAATTTTTGGTGGTTTCTTGTTCAGTCCATAGGCCTACATCATGTGGCAAACCGGTGAGCATGTGGCTCTATTAGTATAGGAGATACCTGAAAACATATCACACTTTTCATCATAGTGCTTTTACCAATGCATAAAATGCATGGAGAAGTCATTTCGAATGACTGGTCCTCAGTGTTGTGAGAACGATGACTGGTTAAAATTTTTGGTGGTTTCTTGTTCAGTCCATAGGCCTACATCATGTGGCAAACCGGTGAGCATGTGGCTCTATTAGTATAGGAGATACCTGAAAACATATCACACTTTTCATCATAGTGCTTTTACCAATGCATAAAATGCATGGAGAAGTCATTTCGAATGACTGGTCCTCAGTGTTGTGAGGACGATGACTGGTTAAAATTTTTGGTGGTTTCTTGTTCAGTCCATAGGCCTACATCATGTGGCAAACCGGTGAGCATGTGGCTCTATTAGTATAGGAGATACCTGAAAACATATCACACTTTTCATCATAGTGCTTTTACCAATGCATAAAATGCATGGAGAAGTCATTTCGAAGGACTGGTCCTCAGTGTTGTGAGAACGATGACTGGTTAAAATTTTTGGTGGTTTCTTGTTCAGTCCATAGGCCTACATCATGTGGCAAACCGGTGAGCATGTGGCTCTATTAGTATAGGAGATACCTGAAAACATATCACACTTTTCATCATAGTGCTTTTACCAATGCATAAAATGCATGGAGAAGTCATTTCGAATGACTGGTCCTCAGTGTTGTGAGAACGATGACTGGTTAAAATTTTTGGTGGTTTCTTGTTCAGTCCATAGGCCTACATCATGTGGCAAACCGGTGAGCATGTGGCTCTATTAGTATAGGAGATACCTGAAAACATATCACACTTTTCATCATAGTGCTTTTACCAATGCATAAAATGCATGGAGAAGTCATTTCGAATGACTGGTCCTCAGTGTTGTGAGGACGATGACTGGTTAAAATTTTTGGTGGTTTCTTGTTCAGTCCATAGGCCTACATCATGTGGCAAACCGGTGAGCATGTGGCTCTATTAGTATAGGAGATACCTGAAAACATATCACACTTTTCATCATAGTGCTTTTACCAATGCATAAAATGCATGGAGAAGTCATTTCGAATGACTGGTTCTCAGTGTTGTGAGAACGATGACTGGTTAAAATTTTTGGTGGTTTCTTGTTCAGTCCATAGGCCTACATCATGTGGCAAACCGGTGAGCATGTGGCTCTATTAGTATAGGAGATACCTGAAAACATATCACACTTTTCATCATAGTGCTTTTACCAATGCATAAAATGCATGGAGAAGTCATTTCGAATGACTGGTCCTCAGTGTTGTGAGAACGATGACTGGTTAAAATTTTTGGTGGTTTCTTGTTCAGTCCATAGGCCTACATCATGTGGCAAACCGGTGAGCATGTGGCTCTATTAGTATAGGAGATACCTGAAAACATATCACACTTTTCATCATAGTGCTTTTACCAATGCATAAAATGCATGGAGAAGTCATTTCGAATGACTGGTCCTCAGTGTTGTGAGAACGATGACTGGTTAAAATTTTTGGTGGTTTCTTGTTCAGTCCATAGGCCTACATCATGTGGCAAACCGGTGAGCATGTGGCTCTATTAGTATAGGAGATACCTGAAAACATATCACACTTTTCATCATAGTGCTTTTACCAATGCATAAAATGCATGGAGAAGTCATTTCGAATGACTGGTCCTCAGTGTTGTGAGAACGATGACTGGTTAAAATTTTTGGTGGTTTCTTGTTCAGTCCATAGGCCTACATCATGTGGCAAACCGGTGAGCATGTGGCTCTATTAGTATAGGAGATACCTGAAAACATATCACACTTTTCATCATAGTGCTTTTACCAATGCATAAAATGCATGGAGAAGTCATTTCGAATGACTGGTCCTCAGTGTTGTGAGGACGATGACTGGTTAAAATTTTTGGTGGTTTCTTGTTCAGTCCATAGGCCTACATCATGTGGCAAACCGGTGAGCATGTGGCTCTATTAGTATAGGAGATACCTGAAAACATATCACACTTTTCATCATAGTGCTTTTACCAATGCATAAAATGCATGGAGAAGTCATTTCGAATGACTGGTCCTCAGTGTTGTGAGAAAGATGACTGGTTAAAATTTTTGGTGGTTTCTTGTTCAGTCCATAGGCCTACATCATGTGGCAAACCGGTGAGCATGTGGCTCTATTAGTATAGGAGATACCTGAAAACATATCACACTTTTCATCATAGTGCTTTTACCAATGCATAAAATGCATGGAGAAGTCATTTCGAATGACTGGTCCTCAGTGCTGTGAGAACGATGACTGGTTAAAATTTTTGGTGGTTTCTTGTTCAGTCCATAGGCCTACATCATGTGGCAAACCGGTGAGCATGTGGCTCTATTAGTATAGGAGATACCTGAAAACATATCACACTTTTCATCATAGTGCTTTTACCAATGCATAAAATGCATGGAGAAGTCATTTCGAATGACTGGTCCTCAGTGTTGTGAGAACGATGACTGGTTAAAATTTTTGGTGGTTTCTTGTTCAGTCCATAGGCCTACATCATGTGGCAAACCGGTGAGCATGTTGCTCTATTAGTATAGGAGATACCTGAAAACATATCACACTTTTCATCATAGTGCTTTTACCAATGCATAAAATGCATGGAGAAGTCATTTCGAATGACTGGTCCTCAGTTTTGTGAGAACGATGACTGGTTAAAATTTTTGGTGGTTTCTTGTTCAGTCCATAGGCCTACTTCATGTGGCAAACCGGTGAGCATGTGGCTCTATTAGTATAGGAGATACCTGAAAACATATCACACTTTTCATCATAGTGCTTTTACCAATGCATAAAATGCATGGAGAAGTCATTTCGAATGACTGGTCCTCAGTGTTGTGAGAACGATGACTGGTTAAAATTTTTGGTGGTTTCTTGTTCAGTCCATAGGCCTACATCATGTGGCAAACCGGTGAGCATGTGGCTCTATTCGTATAGGAGATACCTGAAAACATATCACACTTTTCATCATAGTGCTTTTACCAATGCATAAAATGCATGGAGAAGTCATTTCGAATGACTGGTCCTCAGTGTTGTGAGAACGATGACTGGTTAAAATTTTGGGTGGTTTCTTGTTCAGTCCATAGGCCTACATCATGTGGCAAACCGGTGAGCATGTGGCTCTATTAGTATAGGAGATACCTGAAAACATATCACACTTTTCATCATAGTGCTTTTACCAATGCATAAAATGCATGGAGAAGTCATTTCGAATGACTGGTCCTCAGTGTTGTGAGAACGATGACTGGTTAAAATTTTTGGTGGTTTCTTGTTCAGTCCATAGGCCTACATCATGTGGCAAACCGGTGAGCATGTGGCTCTATTAGTATAGGAGATACCTGAAAACATATCACACTTTTCATCATAGTGCTTTTACCAATGCATAAAATGCATGGAGAAGTCATTTCGAATGACAGGTCCTCAGTGTTGTGAGAACGATGACTGGTTAAAATTTTTGGTGGTTTCTTGTTCAGTCCATAGGCCTACATCATGTGGCAAACTGGTGAGCATGTGGCTCTATTAGTATAGGAGATACCTGAAAACATATCACACTTTTCATCATAGTGCTTTTACCAATGCATAAAATGCATGGAGAAGTCATTTCGAATGACTGGTCCTCAGTGTTGTGAGAACGATGACTGGTTAAAATTTTTGGTGGTTTCTTGTTCAGTCCATAGGCCTACATCATGTGGCAAACCGGTGAGCATGTGGCTCTATTAGTATAGGAGATACCTGAAAACATATCACACTTTTCATCATAGTGCTTTTACCAATGCATAAAATGCATGGAGAAGTCATTTCGAATGACTGGTCCTCAGTGTTGTGAGAACGATGACTGGTTAAAATTTTTGGTGGTTTCTTGTTCAGTCCATAGGCCTACATCATGTGGCAAACCGGTGAGCATGTGGCCCTATTAGTATAGGAGATACCTGAAAACATATCACACTTTTCATCATAGTGCTTTTACCAATGCATAAAATGCATGGAGAAGTCATTTCGAATGACTGGTCCTCAGTGTTGTGAGAACGATGACTGGTTAAAATTTTTGGTGGTTTCTTGTTCAGTCCATAGGCCTACATCATGTGGCAAACCGGTGAGCATGTGGCTCTATTAGTATAGGAGATACCTGAAAACATATCACACTTTTCATCATAGTGCTTTTACCAATGCATAAAATGCATGGAGAAGTCATTTCGAATGACTGGTCCTCAGTGTTGTGAGAACGATGACTGGTTAAAATTTTTGGTGGTTTCTTGTTCAGTCCATAGGCCTACATCATGTGGCAAACCGGTGAGCATGTGGCTCTATTAGTATAGGAGATACCTGAAAACATATCACACTTTTCATCATAGTGCTTTTACCAATGCATAAAATGCATGGAGAAGTCATTTCGAATGACTGGTCCTCAGTGTTGTGAGAACGATGACTGGTTAAAATTTTTGGTGGTTTCTTGTTCAGTCCATAGGCCTACATCATGTGGCAAACCGGTGAGCATGTGGCTCTATTAGTATAGGAGATACCTGAAAACATATCACACTTTTCATCATAGTGCTTTTACCAATGCATAAAATGCATGGAGAAGTCATTTCGAATGACTGGTCCTCAGTGTTGTGAGGACGATGACTGGTTAAAATTTTTGGTGGTTTCTTGTTCAGTCCATAGGCCTACATCATGTGGCAAACCGGTGAGCATGTGGCTCTATTAGTATAGGAGATACCTGAAAACATATCACACTTTTCATCATAGTGCTTTTACCAATGCATAAAATGCATGGAGAAGTCATTTCGAATGACTGGTCCTCAGTGTTGTGAGAACGATGACTGGTTAAAATTTTTGGTGGTTTCTTGTTCAGTCCATAGGCCTACATCATGTGGCAAACCGGTGAGCATGTGGCTCTATTAGTATAGGAGATACCTGAAAACATATCACACTTTTCATCATAGTGCTTTTACCAATGCATAAAATGCATGGAGAAGTCATTTCGAATGACTGGTCCTCAGTGTTGTGAGGACGATGACTGGTTAAAATTTTTGGTGGTTTCTTGTTCAGTCCATAGGCCTACATCATGTGGCAAACCGGTGAGCATGTGGCTCTATTAGTATAGGAGATACCTGAAAACATATCACACTTTTCATCATAGTGCTTTTACCAATGCATAAAATGCATGGAGCAGTCATTTCGAATGACTGGTCCTCAGTGTTGTGAGAAAGATGACTGGTTAAAATTTTTGGTGGTTTCTTGTTCAGTCCATAGGCCTACATCATGTGGCAAACCGGTGAGCATGTGGCTCTATTAGTATAGGAGATACCTGAAAACATATCACACTTTTCATCATAGTGCTTTTACCAATGCATAAAATGCATGGAGAAGTCATTTCGAATGACTGGTCCTCAGTGCTGTGAGAACGATGACTGGTTAAAATTTTTGGTGGTTTCTTGTTCAGTCCATAGGCCTACATCATGTGGCAAACCGGTGAGCATGTGGCTCTATTAGTATAGGAGATACCTGAAAACATATCTCACTTTTCATCATAGTGCTTTTACCAATGCATAAAATGCATGGAGAAGTCATTTCGAATGACTGGTCCTCAGTGTTGTGAGAACGATGACTGGTTAAAATTTTTGGTGGTTTCTTGTTCAGTCCATAGGCCTACATCATGTGGCAAACCGGTGAGCATGTTGCTCTATTAGTATAGGAGATACCTGAAAACATATCACACTTTTCATCATAGTGCTTTTACCAATGCATAAAATGCATGGAGAAGTCATTTCGAATGACTGGTCCTCAGTGTTGTGAGAACGATGACTGGTTAAAATTTTTGGTGGTTTCTTGTTCAGTCCATAGGCCTACTTCATGTGGCAAACCGGTGAGCATGTGGCTCTATTAGTATAGGAGATACCTGAAAACATATCACACTTTTCATCATAGTGCTTTTACCAATGCATAAAATGCATGGAGAAGTCATTTCGAATGACTGGTCCTCAGTGTTGTGAGAACGATGACTGGTTAAAATTTTTGGTGGTTTCTTGTTCAGTCCATAGGCCTACATCATGTGGCAAACCGGTGAGCATGTGGCTCTATTCGTATAGGAGATACCTGAAAACATATCACACTTTTCATCATAGTGCTTTTACCAATGCATAAAATGCATGGAGAAGTCATTTCGAATGACTGGTCCTCAGTGTTGTGAGAACGATGACTGGTTAAAATTTTGGGTGGTTTCTTGTTCAGTCCATAGGCCTACATCATGTGGCAAACCGGTGAGCATGTGGCTCTATTAGTATAGGAGATACCTGAAAACATATCACACTTTTCATCATAGTGCTTTTACCAATGCATAAAATGCATGGAGAAGTCATTTCGAATGACTGGTCCTCAGTGTTGTGAGAACGATGACTGGTTAAAATTTTTGGTGGTTTCTTGTTCAGTCCATAGGCCTACATCATGTGGCAAACCGGTGAGCATGTGGCTCTATTAGTATAGGAGATACCTGAAAACATATCACACTTTTCATCATAGTGCTTTTACCAATGCATAAAATGCATGGAGAAGTCATTTCGAATGACAGGTCCTCAGTGTTGTGAGAACGATGACTGGTTAAAATTTTTGGTGGTTTCTTGTTCAGTCCATAGGCCTACATCATGTGGCAAACTGGTTAGCATGTGGCTCTATTAGTATAGGAGATACCTGAAAACATATCACACTTTTCATCATAGTGCTTTTACCAATGCATAAAATGCATGGAGAAGTCATTTCGAATGACTGGTCCTCAGTGTTGTGAGAACGATGACTGGTTAAAATTTTTGGTGGTTTCTTGTTCAGTCCATAGGCCTACATCATGTGGCAAACCGGTGAGCATGTGGCTCTATTAGTATAGGAGATACCTGAAAACATATCACACTTTTCATCATAGTGCTTTTACCAATGCATAAAATGCATGAAGAAGTCATTTCGAATGACTGGTCCTCAGTGTTGTGAGAACGATGACTGGTTAAAATTTTTGGTGGTTTCTTGTTCAGTCCATACGCCTACATCATGTGGCAAACTGGTGAGCATGTGGCTCTATTAGTATAGGAGATACCTGAAAACATATCACACTTTTCATCATAGTGCTTTTACCAATGCATAAAATGCATGGAGATGTCATTTCGAATGACTGGTCCTCAATGTTGTGAGAACGATGACTGGTTAAAATTTTTGGTGGTTTCTTGTTCAGTCCATAGGCCTACATCATGTGGCAAACCGGTGAGCATGTGGCTCTATTAGTATAGGAGATACCTGAAAACATATCACACTTTTCATCATAGTGCTTTTACCAATGCATAAAATGCATGGAGAAGTCATTTCGAATGACTGGTCCTCAGTGTTGTGAGAACGATGCCTGGTAAAAATTTTTGGTGGTTTCTTGTTCAGTCCATAGGCCTACATCATGTGGCAAACCGGTGAGCATGTGGCTCTATTAGTATAGGAGATACCTGAAAACATATCACACTTTTCATCATAGTGCTTTTACCAATGCATAAAATGCATGGAGAAGTCATTTCGAATGACTGGTCCTCAGTGTTGTGAGAACGATGACTGGTTAAAATTTTTGGTGGTTTCTTGTTCAGTCCATAGGCCTACATCATGTGGCAAACCGGTGAGCATGTGGCTCTATTAGTATAGGAGATACCTGAAAACATATCACACTTTTCATCATAGTGCTTTTACCAATGCATAAAATGCATGGAGAAGTCATTTCGAATGACTGGTCCTCAGTGTTGTGAGAACGATGACTGGTTAAAATTTTTGGTGGTTTCTTGTTCAGTCCATATGCCTACATCATGTGGCAAACCGGTGAGCATGTGGCTCTATTAGTATAGGAGATACCTGAAAACATATCACACTTTTCATCATAGTGCTTTTACCAATGCATAAAATGCATGGAGAAGTCATTTCGAATGACTGGTCCTCAGTGTTGTGAGGACGATGACTGGTTAAAATTTTTGGTGGTTTCTTGTTCAGTCCATAGGCCTACATCATGTGGCAAACCGGTTAGCATGTGGCTCTATTAGTATAGGAGATACCTGAAAACATATCACACTTTTCATCATAGTGCTTTTACCAATGCATAAAATGCATGGAGAAGTCATTTCGAAGGACTGGTCCTCAGTGTTGTGAGAACGATGAGTGGTTAAAATTTTTGGTGGTTTCTTGTTCAGTCCATAGGCCTACATCATGTGGCAAACCGGTGAGCATGTGGCTCTATTAGTATAGGAGATACCTGAAAACATATCACACTTTTCATCATAGTGCTTTTACCAATGCATAAAATGCATGGAGAAGTCATTTCGAATGACTGGTCCTCAGTGTTGTGAGAACGATGACTGGTTAAAATTTTTGGTGGTTTCTTGTTCAGTCCATAGGCCTACATCATGTGGCAAACCGGTGAGCATGTGGCTCTATTAGTATAGGAGATACCTGAAAACATATCACACTTTTCATCATAGTGCTTTTACCAATGCATAAAATGCATGGAGAAGTCATTTCGAATGACTGGTCCTCAGTGTTGTGAGGACGATGACTGGTTAAAATTTTTGGTGGTTTCTTGTTCAGTCCATAGGCCTACATCATGTGGCAAACCGGTGAGCATGTGGCTCTATTAGTATAGGAGATACCTGAAAACATATCACACTTTTCATCATAGTGCTTTTACCAATGCATAAAATGCATGGAGAAGTCATTTCGAATGACTGGTCCTCAGTGTTGTGAGAACGATGACTGGTTAAAATTTTTGGTGGTTTCTTGTTCAGTCCATAGGCCTACATCATGTGGCAAACCGGTGAGCATGTGGCTCTATTAGTATAGGAGATACCTGAAAACATCACACTTTTCATCATAGTGCTTTTACCAATGCATAAAATGCATGGAGAAGTCATTTCGAATGACTGGTCCTCAGTGTTGTGAGAACGATGACTGGTTAAAATTTTTGGTGGTTTCTTGTTCAGTCCATAGGCCTACATCATGTGGCAAGCCGGTGAGCATGTGGCTCTATTAGTATAGGAGATACCTGAAAACATATCACACTTTTCATCATAGTGCTTTTACCAATGCATAAAATGCATGGAGAAGTCATTTCGAATGACTGGTCCTCAGTGTTGTGAGAACGATGACTGGTTAAAATTTTTGGTGGTTTCTTGTTCAGTCCATAGGCCTACATCATGTGGCAAACCGGTGAGCATGTGGCTCTATTAGTATAGGAGATACCTGAAAACATATCACACTTTTCATCATAGTGCTTTTACCAATGCATACAATGCATGGAGAAGTCATTTCGAATGACTGGTCCTCAGTGTTGTGAGAACGATGACTGGTTAAAATTTTTGGTGGTTTCTTGTTCAGTCCATAGGCCTACATCATGTGGCAAACCGGTGAGCATGTGGCTCTATTAATATAGGAGATACCTGAAAACATATCACACTTTTCATCATAGTGCTTTTACCAATGCATAAAATGCATGGAGAAGTCATTTCGAATGACTGGTCCTCAGTGTTGTGAGAACGATGACTGGTTAAAATTTTTGGTGGCTTCTTGTTCAGTCCATAGGCCTACATCATGTGGCAAATCGGTGAGCATGTGGCTCTATTAGTATAGGAGATACCTGAAAACATATCACACTTTTCATCATAGTGCTTTTACCAATGCATAAAATGCATGGAGAAGTCATTTCGAATGACTGGTCCTCAGTGTTGTGAGAACGATGACTGGTTAAAATTTTTGGTGGTTTCTTGTTCAGTCCATAGGCCTACATCATGTGGCAAACCGGTGAGCATGTGGCTCTATTAGTATAGGAGATACCTGAAAACATATCACACTTTTCATCATAGTGCTTTTACCAATGCATAAAATGCATGGAGAAGTCATTTCGAATGACTGGTCCTCAGTGTTGTGAGAACGATGACTGGTTAAAATTTTTGGTGGTTTCTTGTTCAGTCCATAGGCCTACATCATGTGGCAAACCGGTGAGCATGTGGCTCTATTAGTATAGGAGATACCTGAAAACATATCACACTTTTCATCATAGTGCTTTTACCAATGCATACAATGCATGGAGAAGTCATTTCGAATGACTGGTCCTCAGTGTTGTGAGAACGATGACTGGTTAAAATTTTTGGTGGTTTCTTGTTCAGTCCATAGGCCTACATCATGTGGCAAACCGGTGAGCATGTGGCTCTATTAATATAGGAGATACCTGAAAACATATCACACTTTTCATCATAGTGCTTTTACCAATGCATAAAATGCATGGAGAAGTCATTTCGAATGACTGGTCCTCAGTGTTGTGAGAACGATGACTGGTTAAAATTTTTGGTGGCTTCTTGTTCAGTCCATAGGCCTACATCATGTGGCAAACCGGTGAGCATGTGGCTCTATTAGTATAGGAGATACCTGAAAACATATCACACTTTTCATCATAGTGCTTTTACCAATGCATAAAATGCATGGAGAAGTCATTTCGAATGACTGGTCCTCAGTGTTGTGAGAACGATGACTGGTTAAAATTTTTGGTGGTTTCTTGTTCAGTCCATAGGCCTACATCATGTGGCAAACCGGTGAGCATGTGGCTCTATTAGTATAGGAGATACCTGAAAACATATCACACTTTTCATCATAGTGCTTTTACCAATGCATAAAATGCATGGAGAAGTCATTTCGAATGACTGGTCCTCAGTGTTGTGAGAACGATGACTGGTTAAAATTTTTGGTGGTTTCTTGTTCAGTCCATAGGCCTACATCATGTGGCAAACCGGTGAGCATGTGGCTCTATTAGTATAGGAGATACCTGAAAACATATCACACTTTTCATCATAGTGCTTTTACCAATGCATAAAATGCATGGAGAAGTCATTTCGAATGACTGGTCCTCAGTGTTGTGAGAACGATGACTGGTTAAAATTTTTGGTGGTTTCTTGTTCAGTCCATAGGCCTACATCATGTGGCAAAATGGTGAGCATGTGGCTCTATTAGTATAGGAGATACCTGAAAACATCATACTTTTCATCATAGTGCTTTTACCAATGCATAAAATGCATGGAGAAGTCATTTCGAATGACTGGTCCTCAGTGTTGTGAGAACGATGACTGGTTAAAATTTTTGGTGGTTTCTTGTTCAGTCCATAGGCCTACATCATGTGGCAAACCGGTGAGCATGTGGCTCTATTAGTATAGGAGATACCTGAAAACATATCACACTTTTCATCATAGTGCTTTTACCAATGCATAAAATGCATGGAGAAGTCATTTCGAATGACTGGTCCTCAGAGTTGTGAGAACGATGACTGGTTAAAATTTTTGGTGGTTTCTTGTTCAGTCCATAGGCCTACATCATGTGGCAAACCGGTGAGCATGTGGCTCTATTAGTATAGGAGATACCTAAAAACATATCATACTTTTCATCATAGTGCTTTTACCAATGCATAAAATGCATGGAGAAGTCATTTCGAATGACTGGTCCTCAGTGTTGTGAGAACGATGACTGGTTAAAATTTTTGGTGGTTTCTTGTTCAGTCCATAGGCCTACATCATGTGGCAAACCGGTGAGCATGTGGCTCTATTAGTATAGGAGATACCTGAAAACATATCACACTTTTCATCATAGTGCTTTTACCAATGCATAAAATGCATGGAGAAGTCATTTCGAATGACTGGTCCTCAGTGTTGTGAGAACGATGACTGGTTAAAATTTTTGGTGGTTTCTTGTTCAGTCCATAGGCCTACATCATGTGGCAAACCAGTGAGCATGTGGCTCTATTAGTATAGGAGATACCTGAAAACATATCACACTTTTCATCATAGTGCTTTTACCAATGCATAAAATGCATGGAGAAGTCATTTCGAATGACTGGTCCTCAGTGTTGTGAGAACGATGACTGGTTAAAATTTTTGGTGGTTTCTTGTTCAGTCCATAGGCCTACATCATGTGGCAAACCGGTGAGCATGTGGCTCTATTAGTATAGGAGATACCTGAAAACATATCACACTTTTCATCATAGTGCTTTTACCAATGCATAAAATGCATGGAGAAGTCATTTCGAATGACTGGTCCTCAGTGCTGAGAGAACGATGACTGGTTAAAATTTTTGGTGGTTTCTTGTTCAGTCCATAGGCCTACATCATGTGGCAAACCGGTGAGCATGTGGCTCTATTAGTATAGGAGATACCTGAAAACATATCACACTTTTCATCATAGTGCTTTTACCAATGCATAAAATGCATGGAGAAGTCATTTCGAATGACTGGTCCTCAGTGTTGTGAGAACGATGACTGGTTAAAATTTTTGGTGGTTTCTTGTTCAGTCCATAGGCCTACATCATGTGGCAAACCGGTGAGCATGTGGCTCTATTAGTATAGGAGATACCTGAAAACATATCACACTTTTCATCATAGTGCTTTTACCAATGCATAAAATGCATGGAGAAGTCATTTCGAATGACTGGTCCTCAGTGTTGTGAGAACGATGACTGGTTAAAATTTTTGGTGGTTTCTTGTTCAGTCCATAGGCCTACATCATGTGGCAAACCGGTGAGCATGTGGCTCTATTAGTATAGGAGATACCTGAAAACATATCACACTTTTCATCATAGTGCTTTTACCAATGCATAAAATGCATGGAGAAGTCATTTCGAATGACTGGTCCTCAGTGTTGTGAGAACGATGACTGGTTAAAATTTTTGGTGGTTTCTTGTTCAGTCCATAGGCCTACATCATGTGGCAAACCGGTGAGCATGTGGCTCTATTAGTATAGGAGATACCTGAAAACATATCACACTTTTCATCATAGTGCTTTTACCAATGCATAAAATGCATGGAGAAGTCATTTCGAATGACTGGTCCTCAGTGTTGTGAGAACGATGACTGGTTAAAATTTTTGGTGGTTTCTTGTTCAGTCCATAGGCCTACATCATGTGGCAAACCGGTGAGCATGTGGCTCTATTAGTATAGGAGATACCTGAAAACATATCACACTTTTCATCATAGTGCTTTTACCAATGCATAAAATGCATGGAGAAGTCATTTCGAATGACTGGTCCTCAGTGTTGTGAGAACGATGACTGGTTAAAATTTTTGGTGGTTTCTTGTTCAGTCCATAGGCCTACATCATGTGGCAAACCGGTGAGCATGTGGCTCTATTAGTATAGGAGATACCTGAAAACATATCACACTTTTCATCATAGTGCTTTTAACAATGCATAAAATGCATGGAGAAGTCATTTCGAATGACTGGTCCTCAGTGTTGTGAGAACGATGACTGGTTAAAATTTTTGGTGGTTTCTTGTTCAGTCCATAGGCCTACATCATGTGGCAAACCGGTGAGCATGTGGCTCTATTAGTATAGGAGATACCTGAAAACATATCACACTTTTCATCATAGTGCTTTTACCAATGCATAAAATGCATGGAGAAGTCATTTCGAATGACTGGTCCTCAGTGTTGTGAGGACGATGACTGGTTAAAATTTTTGGTGGTTTCTTGTTCAGTCCATAGGCCTACATCATGTGGCAAACCGGTGAGCATGTGGCTCTATTAGTATAGGAGATACCTGAAAACATATCACACTTTTCATCATAGTGCTTTTACCAATGCATAAAATGCATGGAGAAGTCATTTCGAAGGACTGGTCCTCAGTGTTGTGAGAACGATGACTGGTTAAAATTTTTGGTGGTTTCTTGTTCAGTCCATAGGCCTACATCATGTGGCAAACCGGTGAGCATGTGGCTCTATTAGTATAGGAGATACCTGAAAACATATCACACTTTTCATCATAGTGCTTTTACCAATGCATAAAATACATGGAGAAGTCATTTCGAATGACTGGTCCTCAGTGTTGTGAGGACGATGACTGGTTAAAATTTTTGGTGGTTTCTTGTTCAGTCCATAGGCCTACATCATGTGGCAAACCGGTGAGCATGTGGCTCTATTAGTATAGGAGATACCTGAAAACATATCACACTTTTCATCATAGTGCTTTTACCAATGCATAAAATGCATGGAGAAGTCATTTCGAATGACTGGTCCTCAGTGTTGTGAGAACGATGACTGGTTAAAATTTTTGGTGGTTTCTTGTTCAGTCCATAGGCCTACATCATGTGGCAAACCGGTGAGCATGTGGCTCTATTAGTATAGGATATACCTGAAAACATATCACACTTTTCATCATAGTGCTTTTACCAATGCATAAAATGCATGGAGAAGTCATTTCGAATGACTGGTCCTCAGTGTTGTGAGAACGATGACTGGTTAAAATTTTTGGTGGTTTCTTGTTCAGTCCATAGGCCTACATCATGTGGCAAACCGGTGAGCATGTGGCTCTATTAGTATAGGAGATACCTGAAAACATATCACACTTTTCATCATAGTGCTTTTACCAATGTATAAAATGCATGGAGAAGTCATTTCGAATGACTGGTCCTCAGTGTTGTGAGAACGATGACTGGTTAAAATTTTTGGTGGTTTCTTGTTCAGTCCATAGGCCTACATCATGTAGCAAACCGGTGAGCATGTGGCTCTATTAGTATAGGAGATACCTGAAAACATATCACACTTTTCATCATAGTGCTTTTACCAATGTATAAAATGCATGGAGAAGTCATTTCGAATGACTGGTCCTCAGTGTTGTGAGAACGATGACTGGTTAAAATTTTTGGTGGTTTCTTGTTTAGTCCATAGGCCTACATCATGTGGCAAACCGGTGAGCATGTGGCTCTATTAGTATAGGAGATACCTGAAAACATATCACACTTTTCATCATAGTGCTTTTACCAATGCATAAAATGCATGGAGAAGTCATTTCGAATGACTGGTCCTCAATGTTGTGAGAACGATGACTGGTTAAAATTTTTGGTGGTTTCTTGTTCAGTCCATAGGCCTACATCATGTGGCAAACCGGTGAGCATGTGGCTCTATTAGTATAGGAGATACCTGAAAACATATCACACTTTTCATCATAGTGCTTTTACCAATGCATAAAATGCATGGAGAAGTCATTTCGAATGACTGGTCCTCAGTGTTGTGAGAACGATGACTGGTTAAAATTTTTGGTGGTTTCTTGTTCAGTCCATAGGCCTACATCATGTGGCAAACCGGTGAGCATGTGGCTCTATTAGTATAGGAGATACCTGAAAACATATCACACTTTTCATCATAGTGCTTTTACCAATGCATACAATGCATGGAGAAGTCATTTCGAATGACTGGTCCTCAGTGTTGTGAGAACGATGACTGGTTAAAATTTTTGGTGGTTTCTTGTTCAGTCCATAGGCCTACATCATGTGGCAAACCGGTGAGCATGTGGCTCTATTAATATAGGAGATACCTGAAAACATATCACACTTTTCATCATAGTGCTTTTACCAATGCATAAAATGCATGGAGAAGTCATTTCGAATGACTGGTCCTCAGTGTTGTGAGAACGATGACTGGTTAAAATTTTTGGTGGCTTCTTGTTCAGTCCATAGGCCTACATCATGTGGCAAACCGGTGAGCATGTGGCTCTATTAGTATAGGAGATACCTGAAAACATATCACACTTTTCATCATAGTGCTTTTACCAATGCATAAAATGCATGGAGAAGTCATTTCGAATGACTGGTCCTCAGTGTTGTGAGAACGATGACTGGTTAAAATTTTTGGTGGTTTCTTGTTCAGTCATAGGCCTACATCATGTGGCAAACCGGTGAGCATGTGGCTCTATTAGTATAGGAGATACCTGAAAACATATCACACTTTTCATCATAGTGCTTTTACCAATGCATAAAATGCATGGAGAAGTCATTTCGAATGACTGGTCCTCAGTGTTGTGAGAACGATGACTGGTTAAAATTTTTGGTGGTTTCTTGTTCAGTCCATAGGCCTACATCATGTGGCAAACCGGTGAGCATGTGGCTCTATTAGTATAGGAGATACCTGAAAACATATCACACTTTTCATCATAGTGCTTTTACCAATGCATAAAATGCATGGAGAAGTCATTTCGAATGACTGGTCCTCAGTGTTGTGAGAACGATGACTGGTTAAAATTTTTGGTGGTTTCTTGTTCAGTCCATAGGCCTACATCATGTGGCAAAATGGTGAGCATGTGGCTCTATTAGTATAGGAGATACCTGAAAACATATCATACTTTTCATCATAGTGCTTTTGCATAAAATGCATGGAGAAGTCATTTCGAATGACTGGTCCTCAGTGTTGTGAGAACGATGACTGGTTAAAATTTTTGGTGGTTTCTTGTTCAGTCCATAGGCCTACATCATGTGGCAAACCGGTGAGCATGTGGCTCTATTAGTATAGGAGATACCTGAAAACATATCACACTTTTCATCATAGTGCTTTTACCAATGCATAAAATGCATGGAGAAGTCATTTCGAATGACTGGTCCTCAGAGTTGTGAGAACGATGACTGGTTAAAATTTTTGGTGGTTTCTTGTTCAGTCCATAGGCCTACATCATGTGGCAAACCGGTGAGCATGTGGCTCTATTAGTATAGGAGATACCTAAAAACATATCATACTTTTCATCATAGTGCTTTTACCAATGCATAAAATGCATGGAGAAGTCATTTCGAATGACTGGTCCTCAGTGTTGTGAGAACGATGACTGGTTAAAATTTTTGGTGGTTTCTTGTTCAGTCCATAGGCCTACATCATGTGGCAAACCGGTGAGCATGTGGCTCTATTAGTATAGGAGATACCTGAAAACATATCACACTTTTCATCATAGTGCTTTTACCAATGCATAAAATGCATGGAGAAGTCATTTCGAATGACTGGTCCTCAGTGTTGTGAGAACGATGACTGGTTAAAATTTTTGGTGGTTTCTTGTTCAGTCCATAGGCCTACATCATGTGGCAAACCAGTGAGCATGTGGCTCTATTAGTATAGGAGATACCTGAAAACATATCACACTTTTCATCATAGTGCTTTTACCAATGCATAAAATGCATGGAGAAGTCATTTCGAATGACTGGTCCTCAGTGTTGTGAGAACGATGACTGGTTAAAATTTTTGGTGGTTTCTTGTTCAGTCCATAGGCCTACATCATGTGGCAAACCGGTGAGCATGTGGCTCTATTAGTATAGGAGATACCTGAAAACATATCACACTTTTCATCATAGTGCTTTTACCAATGCATAAAATGCATGGAGAAGTCATTTCGAATGACTGGTCCTCAGTGCTGTGAGAACGATGACTGGTTAAAATTTTTGGTGGTTTCTTGTTCAGTCCATAGGCCTACATCATGTGGCAAACCGGTGAGCATGTGGCTCTATTAGTATAGGAGATACCTGAAAACATATCACACTTTTCATCATAGTGCTTTTACCAATGCATAAAATGCATGGAGAAGTCATTTCGAATGACTGGTCCTCAGTGTTGTGAGAACGATGACTGGTTAAAATTTTTGGTGGTTTCTTGTTCAGTCCATAGGCCTACATCATGTGGCAAACCGGTGAGCATGTGGCTCTATTAGTATAGGAGATACCTGAAAACATATCACACTTTTCATCATAGTGCTTTTACCAATGCATAAAATGCATGGAGAAGTCATTTCGAATGACTGGTCCTCAGTGTTGTGAGAACGATGACTGGTTAAAATTTTTGGTGGTTTCTTGTTCAGTCCATAGGCCTACATCATGTGGCAAACCGGTGAGCATGTGGCTCTATTAGTATAGGAGATACCTGAAAACATATCACACTTTTCATCATAGTGCTTTTACCAATGCATAAAATGCATGGAGAAGTCATTTCGAATGACTGGTCCTCAGTGTTGTGAGGACGATGACTGGTTAAAATTTTTGGTGGTTTCTTGTTCAGTCCATAGGCCTACATCATGTGGCAAACCGGTGAGCATGTGGCTCTATTAGTATAGGAGATACCTGAAAACATATCACACTTTTCATCATAGAGCTTTTACCAATGCATAAAATGCATGGAGAAGTCATTTCGAAGGACTGGTCCTCAGTGTTGTGAGAACGATGACTGGTTAACATTTTTGGTGGTTTCTTGTTCAGTCCATAGGCCTACATCATGTGGCAAACCGGTGAGCATGTGGCTCTATTAGTATAGGAGATACCTGAAAACATATCACACTTTTCATCATAGTGCTTTTACCAATGCATAAAATGCATGGAGAAGTCATTTCGAAGGACTGGTCCTCAGTGTTGTGAGAACGATGACTGGTTAAAATTTTTGGTGGTTTCTTGTTCAGTCCATAGGCCTACATCATGTGGCAAACCGGTGAGCATGTGGCTCTATTAGTATAGGAGATACCTGAAAACATATCACACTTTTCATCATAGTGCTTTTACCAATGCATAAAATACATGGAGAAGTCATTTCGAATGACTGGTCCTCAGTGTTGTGAGGACGATGACTGGTTAAAATTTTTGGTGGTTTCTTGTTCAGTCCATAGGCCTACATCATGTGGCAAACCGGTGAGCATGTGGCTCTATTAGTATAGGAGATACCTGAAAACATATCACACTTTTCATCATAGTGCTTTTACCAATGCATAAAATGCATGGAGAAGTCATTTCGAATGACTGGTCCTCAGTGTTGTGAGAACGATGACTGGTTAAAATTTTTGGTGGTTTCTTGTTCAGTCCATAGGCCTACATCATGTGGCAAACCGGTGAGCATGTGGCTCTATTAGTATAGGAGATACCTGAAAACATATCACACTTTTCATCATAGTGCTTTTAAAAAATGCATAAAATGTATGGAGAAGTCATTTCGAATGACTGGTCCTCAGTGTTGTGAGAACGATGACTGGTTAAAATTTTTGGTGGTTTCTTGTTCAGTCCATAGGCCTACATCATGTGGCAAACCGGTGAGCATGTGGCTCTATTAGTATAGGAGATACCTGAAAACATATCACACTTTTCATCATAGTGCTTTTACCAATGTATAAAATGCATGGAGAAGTCATTTCGAATGACTGGTCCTCAGTGTTGTGAGAACGATGACTGGTTAAAATTTTTGGTGGTTTCTTGTTCAGTCCATAGGCCTACATCATGTGGCAAACCGGTGAGCATGTGGCTCTATTAGTATAGGAGATACCTGAAAACATCACACTTTTCATCATAGTGCTTTTACCAATGCATAAAATGCATGGAGAAGTCATTTCGAATGACTGGTCCTCAGTGTTGTGAGAACGATGACTGGTTAAAATTTTTGGTGGTTTCTTGTTCAGTCCATAGGCCTACATCATGTGGCAAACCGGTGAGCATGTGGCTCTATTAGTATAGGAGATACCTGAAAACATATCACACTTTTCATCATAGTGCTTTTACCAATGCATAAAATGCATGGAGAAGTCATTTCGAATGACTGGTCCTCAGTGTTGTGAGAACGATGACTGGTTAAAATTTTTGGTGGTTTCTTGTTCAGTCCATAGGCCTACATCATGAGGCAAACCGGTGAGCATGTGGCTCTATTAGTATAGGAGATACCTGAAAACATATCACACTTTTCATCATAGTGCTTTTACCAATGCATAAAATGCATGGAGAAGTCATTTCGAATGACTGGTCCTCAGTGTTGTGAGGACGATGACTGGTTAAAATTTTTGGTGGTTTCTTGTTCAGTCCATAGGCCTACATCATGTGGCAAATCGGTGAGCATGTGGCTCTATTAGTATAGGAGATACCTGAAAACATATCACACTTTTCATCATAGTGCTTTTACCAATGCATAAAATGCATGGAGAAGTCATTTCGAATGACTGGTCCTCAGTGTTGTGAGAACGATGACTGGTTAAAATTTTTGGTTGTTTCTTGTTCAGTCCATAGGCCTACATCATGTGGCAAACCGGTGAGCATGTGGCTCTATTAGTATAGGAGATACCTGAAAACATATCACACTTTTCATCATAGTGCTTTTACCAATGCATAAAATGCATGGAGAAGTCACTTCGAATGACTGGTCCTCAGTGCTGTGAGAACGATGACTGGTTAAAATTTTTGGTGGTTTCTAGTTCAGTCCATAGGCCTACATCATGTGGCAAACCGGTGAGCATGTGGCTCTATTAGTATAGGAGATACCTGAAAACATATCACACTTTTCATCATAGTGCTTTTACCAATGCATAAAATGCATGGAGAAGTCATTTCGAATGACTGGTCCTCAGTGTTGTGAGAACGATGACTGGTTAAAATTTTTGGTGGTTTCTTGTTCAGTCCATAGGCCTACATCATGTGGCAAACCGGTGAGCATGTGGCTCTATTAGTATAGGAGATACCTGAAAACATATCACACTTTTCATCATAGTGCTTTTACCAATGCATAAAATGCATGGAGAAGTCATTTCGAATGACTGGTCCTCAGTGTTGTGAGAACAATGACTGGTTAAAATTTTTGGTGGTTTCTTGTTCAGTCCATAGGCCTACATCATGTGGCAAACCGGTGAGCATGTGGCTCTATTAGTATAGGAGATACCTGAAAACATATCACACTTTTCATCATAGTGCTTTTACCAATGCATAAAATGCATGGAGAAGTCATTTCGAATGACTGGTCCTCAGTGTTGTGAGAACGATGACTGGTTAAAATTTTTGGTGGTTTCTTGTTCAGTCCATAGGCCTACATCATGTGGCAAACCGGTGAGCATGTGGCTCTATTAGTATAGGAGATACCTGAAAACATATCACACTTTTCATCATAGTGCTTTTACCAATGCATAAAATACATGGAGAAGTCATTTCGAATGACTGGTCCTCAGTGTTGTGAGAACGATGACTGGTTAAAATTTTTGGTGGTTTCTTGTTCAGTCCATAGGCCTACATCATGTGGCAAACCGGTGAGCATGTGGCTCTATTAGTATAGGAGATACCTGAAAACATATCACACTTTTCATCATAGTGCTTTTACCAATGCATAAAATGCATGGAGAAGTCATTTCGAATGACTGGTCCTCAGTGTTGTGAGAACGATGACTGGTTAAAATTTTTGGTGGTTTCTTGTTCAGTCCATAGGCCTACATCATGTGGCAAACCGGTGAGCATGTGGCTCTATTAGTATAGGAGATACCTGAAAACATATCACACTTTTCATCATAGTGCTTTTACCAATGCATAAAATACATGGAGAAGTCATTTCGAATGACTGGTCCTCAGTGTTGTGAGGACGATGACTGGTTAAAATTTTTGGTGGTTTCTTGTTTAGTCCATAGGCCTACATCATGTGGCAAACCGGTGAGCATGTGGCTCTATTAGTATAGGAGATACCTGAAAACATATCACACTTTTCATCATAGTGCTTTTACCAATGCATAAAATGCATGGAGAAGTCATTTCGAATGACTGGTCCTCAGTGTTGTGAGAACGATGACTGGTTAAAATTTTTGGTGGTTTCTTGTTCAGTCCATAGGCCTACATCATGTGGCAAACCGGTGAGCATGTGGCTCTATTAGTATAGGAGATACCTGAAAACATATCACACTTTTCATCATAGTGCTTTTACCAATGCATAAAATGCATGGAGAAGTCATTTCGAATGACTGGTCCTCAGTGTTGTGAGAACGATGACTGGTTAAAATTTTTGGTGGTTTCTTGTTCAGTCCATAGGCCTACATCATGTGGCAAACCGGTGAGCATGTGGCTCTATTAGTATAGGAGATACCTGAAAACATATCACACTTTTCATCATAGTGCTTTTACCAATGTATAAAATGCATGGAGAAGTCATTTCGAATGACTGGTCCTCAGTGTTGTGAGAACGATGACTGGTTAAAATTTTTGGTGGTTTCTTGTTCAGTCCATAGGCCTACATCATGTGGCAAACCGGTGAGCATGTGGCTCTATTAGTATAGGAGATACCTGAAAACATATCACACTTTTCATCATAGTGCTTTTACCAATGCATAAAATGCATGGAGAAGTCATTTCGAATGACTGGTCCTCAGTGTTGTGAGAACGATGACTGGTTAAAATTTTTGGTGGTTTCTTGTTCAGTCCATAGGCCTACATCATGTGGCAAACCGGTGAGCATGTGGCTCTATTAGTATAGGAGATACCTGAAAACATATCACACTTTTCATCATAGTGCTTTTACCAATGCATACAATGCATGGAGAAGTCATTTCGAATGACTGGTCCTCAGTGTTGTGAGAACGATGACTGGTTAAAATTTTTGGTGGTTTCTTGTTCAGTCCATAGGCCTACATCATGTGGCAAACCGGTGAGCATGTGGCTCTATTAATATAGGAGATACCTGAAAACATATCACACTTTTCATCATAGTGCTTTTACCAATGCATAAAATGCATGGAGAAGTCATTTCGAATGACTGGTCCTCAGTGTTGTGAGAACGATGACTGGTTAAAATTTTTGGTGGCTTCTTGTTCAGTCCATAGGCCTACATCATGTGGCAAACCGGTGAGCATGTGGCTCTATTAGTATAGGAGATACCTGAAAACATATCACACTTTTCATCATAGTGCTTTTACCAATGCATAAAATGTATGGAGAAGTCATTTCGAATGACTGGTCCTCAGTGTTGTGAGAACGATGACTGGTTAAAATTTTTGGTGGTTTCTTGTTCAGTCCATAGGCCTACATCATGTGGCAAACCGGTGAGCATGTGGCTCTATTAGTATAGGAGATACCTGAAAACATATCACACTTTTCATCATAGTGCTTTTACCAATGCATAAAATGCATGGAGAAGTCATTTCGAATGACTGGTCCTCAGTGTTGTGAGAACGATGACTGGTTAAAATTTTTGGTGGTTTCTTGTTCAGTCCATAGGCCTACATCATGTGGCAAACCGGTGAGCATGTGGCTCTATTAGTATAGGAGATACCTGAAAACATATCACACTTTTCATCATAGTGCTTTTACCAATGCATAAAATGCATGGAGAAGTCATTTCGAATGACTGGTCCTCAGTGTTGTGAGAACGATGACTGGTTAAAATTTTTGGTGGTTTCTTGTTCAGTCCATAGGCCTACATCATGTGGCAAAATGGTGAGCATGTGGCTCTATTAGTATAGGAGATACCTGAAAACATATCATACTTTTCATCATAGTGCTTTTACCAATGCATAAAATGCATGGAGAAGTCATTTCGAATGACTGGTCCTCAGTGTTGTGAGAACGATGACTGGTTAAAATTTTTGGTGGTTTCTTGTTCAGTCCATAGGCCTACATCATGTGGCAAACCGGTGAGCATGTGGCTCTATTAGTATAGGAGATACCTGAAAACATATCACACTTTTCATCATAGTGCTTTTACCAATGCATAAAATGCATGGAGAAGTCATTTCGAATGACTGGTCCTCAGAGTTGTGAGAACGATGACTGGTTAAAATTTTTGGTGGTTTCTTGTTCAGTCCATAGGCCTACATCATGTGGCAAACCGGTGAGCATGTGGCTCTATTAGTATAGGAGATACCTAAAAACATATCATACTTTTCATCATAGTGCTTTTACCAATGCATAAAATGCATGGAGAAGTCATTTCGAATGACTGGTCCTCAGTGTTGTGAGAACGATGACTGGTTAAAATTTTTGGTGGTTTCTTGTTCAGTCCATAGGCCTACATCATGTGGCAAACCGGTGAGCATGTGGCTCTATTAGTATAGGAGATACCTGAAAACATATCACACTTTTCATCATAGTGCTTTTACCAATGCATAAAATGCATGGAGAAGTCATTTCGAATGACTGGTCCTCAGTGTTGTGAGAACGATGACTGGTTAAAATTTTTGGTGGTTTCTTGTTCAGTCCATAGGCCTACATCATGTGGCAAACCAGTGAGCATGTGGCTCTATTAGTATAGGAGATACCTGAAAACATATCACACTTTTCATCATAGTGCTTTTACCAATGCATAAAATGCATGGAGAAGTCATTTCGAATGACTGGTCCTCAGTGTTGTGAGAACGATGACTGGTTAAAATTTTTGGTGGTTTCTTGTTCAGTCCATAGGCCTACATCATGTGGCAAACCGGTGAGCATGTGGCTCTATTAGTATAGGAGATACCTGAAAACATATCACACTTTTCATCATAGTGCTTTTACCAATGCATAAAATGCATGGAGAAGTCATTTCGAATGACTGGTCCTCAGTGTTGTGAGAACGATGACTGGTTAAAATTTTTGGTGGTTTCTTGTTCAGTCCATAGGCCTACATCATGTGGCAAACCGGTGAGCATGTGGCTCTATTAGTATAGGTGATACCTGAAAACATATCACACTTTTCATCATAGTGCTTTTACCAATGCATAAAATGCATGGAGAAGTCATTTCGAATGACTGGTCCTCAGTGTTGTGAGAACGATGACTGGTTAAAATTTTTGGTGGTTTCTTGTTCAGTCCATAGGCCTACATCATGTGGCAAACCGGTGAGCATGTGGCTCTATTAGTATAGGAGATACCTGAAAACATATCACACTTTTCATCATAGTGCTTTTACCAATGCATAAAATGCATGGAGAAGTCATTTCGAATGACTGGTCCTCAGTGTTGTGAGAACGATGACTGGTTAAAATTTTTGGTGGTTTCTTGTTCAGTCCATAGGCCTACATCATGTGGCAAACCGGTGAGCATGTGGCTCTATTAGTATAGGAGATACCTGAAAACATATCACACTTTTCATCATAGTGCTTTTACCAATGCATAAAATGCATGGAGAAGTCATTTCGAATGACTGGTCCTCAGTGTTGTGAGAACGATGACTGGTTAAAATTTTTGGTGGTTTCTTGTTCAGTCCATAGGCCTACATCATGTGGCAAACCGGTGAGCATGTGGCTCTATTAGTATAGGAGATACCTGAAAACATATCACACTTTTCATCATAGTGCTTTTACCAATGCATAAAATGCATGGAGAAGTCATTTCGAATGACTGGTCCTCAGTGTTGTGAGAACGATGACTGGTTAAAATTTTTGGTGGTTTCTTGTTCAGTCCATAGGCCTACATCATGTGGCAAACCGGTGAGCATGTGGCTCTATTAGTATAGGAGATACCTGAAAACATATCACACTTTTCATCATAGTGCTTTTACCAATGCATAAAATGCATGGAGAAGTCATTTCGAATGACTGGTCCTCAGTGTTGTGAGGACGATGACTGGTTAAAATTTTTGGTGGTTTCTTGTTCAGTCCATAGGCCTACATCATGTGGCAAACCGGTGAGCATGTGGCTCTATTAGTATAGGAGATACCTGAAAACATATCACACTTTTCATCATAGTGCTTTTACCAATGCATAAAATACATGGAGAAGTCATTTCGAATGACTGGTCCTCAGTGTTGTGAGGACGATGACTGGTTAAAATTTTTGGTGGTTTCTTGTTCAGTCCATAGGCCTACATCATGTGGCAAACCGGTGAGCATGTGGCTCTATTAGTATAGGAGATACCTGAAAACATATCACACTTTTCATCATAGTGCTTTTACCAATGCATAAAATGCATGGAGAAGTCATTTCGAATGACTGGTCCTCAGTGTTGTGAGAACGATGACTGGTTAAAATTTTTGGTGGTTTCTTGTTCAGTCCATAGGCCTACATCATGTGGCAAACCGGTGAGCATGTGGCTCTATTAGTATAGGAGATACCTGAAAACATATCACACTTTTCATCATAGTGCTTTTAAAAAATGCATAAAATGTATGGAGAAGTCATTTCGAATGACTGGTCCTCAGTGTTGTGAGAACGATGACTGGTTAAAATTTTTGGTGGTTTCTTGTTCAGTCCATAGGCCTACATCATGTGGCAAACCGGTGAGCATGTGGCTCTATTAGTATAGGAGATACCTGAAAACATATCACACTTTTCATCATAGTGCTTTTACCAATGTATAAAATGCATGGAGAAGTCATTTCGAATGACTGGTCCTCAGTGTTGTGAGAACGATGACTGGTTAAAATTTTTGGTGGTTTCTTGTTCAGTCCATAGGCCTACATCATGTGGCAAACCGGTGAGCATGTGGCTCTATTAGTATAGGAGATACCTGAAAACATCACACTTTTCATCATAGTGCTTTTACCAATGCATAAAATGCATGGAGAAGTCATTTCGAATGACTGGTCCTCAGTGTTGTGAGAACGATGACTGGTTAAAATTTTTGGTGGTTTCTTGTTCAGTCCATAGGCCTACATCATGTGGCAAACCGGTGAGCATGTGGCTCTATTAGTATAGGAGATACCTGAAAACATATCACACTTTTCATCATAGTGCTTTTACCAATGCATAAAATGCATGGAGAAGTCATTTCGAATGACTGGTCCTCAGTGTTGTGAGAACGATGACTGGTTAAAATTTTTGGTGGTTTCTTGTTCAGTCCATAGGCCTACATCATGTGGCAAACCGGTGAGCATGTGGCTCTATTAGTATAGGAGATACCTGAAAACATATCACACTTTTCATCATAGTGCTTTTACCAATGCATAAAATGCATGGAGAAGTCATTTCGAATGACTGGTCCTCAGTGTTGTGAGGACGATGACTGGTTAAAATTTTTGGTGGTTTCTTGTTCAGTCCATAGGCCTACATCATGTGGCAAATCGGTGAGCATGTGGCTCTATTAGTATAGGAGATACCTGAAAACATATCACACTTTTCATCATAGTGCTTTTACCAATGCATAAAATGCATGGAGAAGTCATTTCGAATGACTGGTCCTCAGTGTTGTGAGAACGATGACTGGTTAAAATTTTTGGTGGTTTCTAGTTCAGTCCATAGGCCTACATCATGTGGCAAACCGGTGAGCATGTGGCTCTATTAGTATAGGAGATACCTGAAAACATATCACACTTTTCATCATAGTGCTTTTACCAATGCATAAAATGCATGGAGAAGTCATTTCGAATGACTGGTCCTCAGTGTTGTGAGAACGATGACTGGTTAAAATTTTTGGTGGTTTCTTGTTCAGTCCATAGGCCTACATCATGTGGCAAACCGGTGAGCATGTGGCTCTATTAGTATAGGAGATACCTGAAAACATATCACACTTTTCATCATAGTGCTTTTACCAATGCATAAAATGCATGGAGAAGTCATTTCGAATGACTGGTCCTCAGTGTTGTGAGAACGATGACTGGTTAAAATTTTTGGTGGTTTCTTGTTCAGTCCATAGGCCTACATCATGTGGCAAACCGGTGAGCATGTGGCTCTATTCGTATAGGAGATACCTGAAAACATATCACACTTTTCATCATAGTGCTTTTACCAATGCATAAAATGCATGGAGAAGTCATTTCGAATGACTGGTCCTCAGTGTTGTGAGAACGATGACTGGTTAAAATTTTTGGTGGTTTCTTGTTCAGTCCATAGGCCTACATCATGTGGCAAACCGGTGAGCATGTGGCTCTATTAGTATAGGAGATACCTGAAAACATATCACACTTTTCATCATAGTGCTTTTACCAATGCATAAAATGCATGGAGAAGTCATTTCGAATGACTGGTCCTCAGTGTTGTAAGAACGATGACTGGTTAAAATTTTTGGTGGTTTCTTGTTCAGTCCATAGGCCTACATCATTTGGCAAACTGGTGAGCATGTGGCTCTATTAGTATAGGAGATACCTGAAAACATATCACACTTTTCATCATAGTGCTTTTACCAATGCATAAAATGCATGGAGAAGTCATTTCGAATGACTGGTCCTCAGTGTTGTGAGAACGATGACTGGTTAAAATTTTTGGTGGTTTCTTGTTCAGTCCATAGGCCTACATCATGTGGCAAACCGGTGAGCATGTGGCTCTATTAGTATAGGAGATACCTGAAAACATATCACACTTTTCATCATAGTGCTTTTACCAATGCATAAAATGCATGGAGAAGTCATTTCGAATGACTGGTCCTCAGTGTTGTGAGAACGATGACTGGTTAAAATTTTTGGTGGTTTCTTGTTCAGTCCATAGGCCTACATCATGTGGCAAACCGGTGAGCATGTGGCTCTATTAGTATAGGAGATACCTGAAAACATATCACACTTTTCATCATAGTGCTTTTACCAATGCATAAAATGCATGGAGAAGTCATTTCGAATGACTGGTCCTCAGTGTTGTGAGAACGATGACTGGTTAAAATTTTTGGTGGTTTCTTGTTCAGTCCATAGGCCTACATCATGTGGCAAACCGGTGAGCATGTGGCTCTATTAGTATAGGAGATACCTGAAAACATATCACACTTTTCATCATAGTGCTTTTAAAAAATGCATAAAATGTATGGAGAAGTCATTTCGAATGACTGGTCCTCAGTGTTGTGAGAACGATGACTGGTTAAAATTTTTGGTGGTTTCTTGTTCAGTCCATAGGCCTACATCATGTGGCAAACCGGTGAGCATGTGGCTCTATTAGTATAGGAGATACCTGAAAACATATCACACTTTTCATCATAGTGCTTTTACCAATGTATAAAATGCATGGAGAAGTCATTTCGAATGACTGGTCCTCAGTGTTGTGAGAACGATGACTGGTTAAAATTTTTGGTGGTTTCTTGTTCAGTCCATAGGCCTACATCATGTGGCAAACCGGTGAGCATGTGGCTCTATTAGTATAGGAGATACCTGAAAACATCACACTTTTCATCATAGTGCTTTTACCAATGCATAAAATGCATGGAGAAGTCATTTCGAATGACTGGTCCTCAGTGTTGTGAGAACGATGACTGGTTAAAATTTTTGGTGGTTTCTTGTTCAGTCCATAGGCCTACATCATGTGGCAAACCGGTGAGCATGTGGCTCTATTAGTATAGGAGATACCTGAAAACATATCACACTTTTCATCATAGTGCTTTTACCAATGCATAAAATGCATGGAGAAGTCATTTCGAATGACTGGTCCTCAGTGTTGTGAGAACGATGACTGGTTAAAATTTTTGGTGGTTTCTTGTTCAGTCCATAGGCCTACATCATGTGGCAAACCGGTGAGCATGTGGCTCTATTAGTATAGGAGATACCTGAAAACATATCACACTTTTCATCATAGTGCTTTTACCAATGCATAAAATGCATGGAGAAGTCATTTCGAATGACTGGTCCTCAGTGTTGTGAGGACGATGACTGGTTAAAATTTTTGGTGGTTTCTTGTTCAGTCCATAGGCCTACATCATGTGGCAAATCGGTGAGCATGTGGCTCTATTAGTATAGGAGATACCTGAAAACATATCACACTTTTCATCATAGTGCTTTTACCAATGCATAAAATGCATGGAGAAGTCATTTCGAATGACTGGTCCTCAGTGTTGTGAGAACGATGACTGGTTAAAATTTTTGGTTGTTTCTTGTTCAGTCCATAGGCCTACATCATGTGGCAAACCGGTGAGCATGTGGCTCTATTAGTATAGGAGATACCTGAAAACATATCACACTTTTCATCATAGTGCTTTTACCAATGCATAAAATGCATGGAGAAGTCACTTCAAATGACTGGTCCTCAGTGCTGTGAGAACGATGACTGGTTAAAATTTTTGGTGGTTTCTAGTTCAGTCCATAGGCCTACATCATGTGGCAAACCGGTGAGCATGTGGCTCTATTAGTATAGGAGATACCTGAAAACATATCACACTTTTCATCATAGTGCTTTTACCAATGCATAAAATGCATGGAGAAGTCATTTCGAATGACTGGTCCTCAGTGTTGTGAGAACGATGACTGGTTAAAATTTTTGGTGGTTTCTTGTTCAGTCCATAGGCCTACATCATGTGGCAAACCGGTGAGCATGTGGCTCTATTAGTATAGGAGATACCTGAAAACATATCACACTTTTCATCATAGTGCTTTTACCAATGCATAAAATGCATGGAGAAGTCATTTCGAATGACTGGTCCTCAGTGTTGTGAGAACGATGACTGGTTAAAATTTTTGGTGGTTTCTTGTTCAGTCCATAGGCCTACATCATGTGGCAAACCGGTGAGCATGTGGCTCTATTCGTATAGGAGATACCTGAAAACATATCACACTTTTCATCATAGTGCTTTTACCAATGCATAAAATGCATGGAGAAGTCATTTCGAATGACTGGTCCTCAGTGTTGTGAGAACGATGACTGGTTAAAATTTTTGGTGGTTTCTTGTTCAGTCCATAGGCCTACATCATGTGGCAAACCGGTGAGCATGTGGCTCTATTAGTATAGGAGATACCTGAAAACATATCACACTTTTCATCATAGTGCTTTTACCAATGCATAAAATGCATGGAGAAGTCATTTCGAATGACTGGTCCTCAGTGTTGTAAGAACGATGACTGGTTAAAATTTTTGGTGGTTTCTTGTTCAGTCCATAGGCCTACATCATTTGGCAAACTGGTGAGCATGTGGCTCTATTAGTATAGGAGATACCTGAAAACATATCACACTTTTCATCATAGTGCTTTTACCAATGCATAAAATGCATGGAGAAGTCATTTCGAATGACTGGTCCTCAGTGTTGTGAGAACGATGACTGGTTAAAATTTTTGGTGGTTTCTTGTTCAGTCCATAGGCCTACATCATGTGGCAAACCGGTGAGCATGTGGCTCTATTAGTATAGGAGATACCTGAAAACATATCACACTTTTCATCATAGTGCTTTTACCAATGCATAAAATGCATGGAGAAGTCATTTCGAATGACTGGTCCTCAGTGTTGTGAGAACGATGACTGGTTAAAATTTTTGGTGGTTTCTTGTTCAGTCCATAGGCCTACATCATGTGGCAAACCGGTGAGCATGTGGCTCTATTAGTATAGGAGATACCTGAAAACATATCACACTTTTCATCATAGTGCTTTTACCAATGCATAAAATGCATGGAGAAGTCATTTCGAATGACTGGTCCTCAGTGTTGTGAGGACGATGACTGGTTAAAATTTTTGGTGGTTTCTTGTTCAGTCCATAGGCCTACATCATGTAGCAAACCGGTGAGCATGTGGCTCTATTAGTATAGGAGATACCTGAAAACATATCACACTTTTCATCATAGTGCTTTTACCAATGCATAAAATGCATGGAGAAGTCATTTCGAAGGACTGGTCCTCAGTGTTGTGAGAACAAAGACTGGTTAAAATTTTTGGTGGTTTCTTGTTCAGTCCATAGGCCTACATCATGTGGCAAACCGGTGAGCATGTGGCTCTATTAGTATAGGAGATACCTGAAAACATATCACACTTTTCATCATAGTGCTTTTACCAATGCATAAAATGCATGGAGAAGTCATTTCGAATGACTGGTCCTCAGTGTTGTGAGAACGATGACTGGTTAAAATTTTTGGTGGTTTCTTGTTCAGTCCATAGGCCTACATCATGTGGCAAACCGGTGAGCATGTGGCTCTATTAGTATAGGAGATACCTGAAAACATATCACACTTTTCATCATAGTGCTTTTACCAATGCATAAAATGCATGGAGAAGTCATTTCGAATGACTGGTCCTCAGTGTTGTGAGAACGATGACTGGTTAAAATTTTTGGTGGTTTCTTGTTCAGTCCATAGGCCTACATCATGTGGCAAAATGGTGAGCATGTGGCTCTATTAGTATAGGAGATACCTGAAAACATATCATACTTTTCATCATAGTGCTTTTACCAATGCATAAAATGCATGGAGAAGTCATTTCGAATGACTGGTCCTCAGTGTTGTGAGAACGATGACTGGTTAAAATTTTTGGTGGTTTCTTGTTCAGTCCATAGGCCTACATCATGTGGCAAACCGGTGAGCATGTGGCTCTATTAGTATAGGAGATACCTGAAAACATATCACACTTTTCATCATAGTGCTTTTACCAATGCATAAAATGCATGGAGAAGTCATTTCGAATGACTGGTCCTCAGTGTTGTGAGAACGATGACTGGTTAAAATTTTTGGTGGTTTCTTGTTCAGTCCATAGGCCTACATCATGTGGCAAACCGGTGAGCATGTGGCTCTATTAGTATAGGAGATACCTGAAAACATATCACACTTTTCATCATAGTGCTTTTACCAATGCATAAAATGCATTGGTGGTTTCTTGTTCTGTCCATAGGCCACATGATGTAGGCCTATGGACTGAACAAGAAACCACCAAAAATTTTAACCAGTCATCGTTCTCACAACACTGAGGACCAGTCATTCGAAATGACTTCTCCATGCATTTTATGCATTGGTAAAAGCACTATGATGAAAAGTGTGATATGTTTTCAGGTATCTCCTATACTAATAGAGCCACATGCTCACCGGTTTGCCACATGATGTAGGCCTATGGACTGAACAAGAAACCACCAAAAATTTTAACCAGTCATCGTTCTCACAACACTGAGGACCAGTCATTCGAAATGACTTCTCCATGCATTTTATGCATTGGTAAAAGCACTATGATGAAAAGTGTGATATGTTTTCAGGTATCTCCTATACTAATAGAGCCACATGCTCACCGGTTTGCCACATGATGTAGGCCTATGGACTGAACTAGAAACCACCAAAAATTTTAACCAGTCATCATTCTCACAGCACTGAGGACCAGTCATTCGAAGTGACTTCTCCATGCATTTTATGCATTGGTAAAAGCACTATGATGAAAAGTGTGATATGTTTTCAGGTATCTCCTATACTAATAGAGCCACATGCTCACCGGTTTGCCACATGATGTAGGCCTATGGACTGAACAAGAAACAACCAAAAATTTTAACCAGTCATCGTTCTCACAACACTGAGGACCAGTCATTCGAAATGACTTCTCCATGCATTTTATGCATTGGTAAAAGCACTATGATGAAAAGTGTGATATGTTTTCAGGTATCTCCTATACTAATAGAGCCACATGCTCACCGGTTTGCCACATCATGTAGGCCTATGGACTGAACAAGAAACCACCAAAAATTTTAACCAGTCATCGTCCTCACAACACTGAGGACCAGTCATTCGAAATGACTTCTCCATGCATTTTATGCATTGGTAAAAGCACTATGATGAAAAGTGTGATATGTTTTCAGGTATCTCCTATACTAATAGAGCCACATGCTCACCGGTTTGCCACATGATGTAGGCCTATGGACTGAACAAGAAACCACCAAAAATTTTAACCAGTCATCGTTCTCACAACACTGAGGACCAGTCATTCGAAATGACTTCTCCATGCATTTTATGCATTGGTAAAAGCACTATGATGAAAAGTGTGATATGTTTTCAGGTATCTCCTATACTAATAGAGCCACATGCTCACCGGTTTGCCACATGATGTAGGCCTATGGACTGAACAAGAAACCACCAAAAATTTTAACCAGTCATCGTTCTCACAACTCTGAGGACCAGTCATTCGAAATGACTTCTCCATGCATTTTATGCATTGGTAAAAGCACTATGATGAAAAGTGTGATATGTTTTCAGGTATCTCCTATACTAATAGAGCCACATGCTCACCCGTTTGCCACATGATGTAGGCCTATGGACTGAACAAGAAACCACCAAAAATTTTAACCAGTCATCGTTCTCACAACACTGAGGACCAGTCATTCGAAATGACTTCTCCATGCATTTTATGCATTGGTAAAAGCACTATGATGAAAAGTATGATATGTTTTCAGGTATCTCCTATACTAATAGAGCCACATGCTCACCATTTTGCCACATGATGTAGGCCTATGGACTGAACAAGAAACCACCAAAAATTTTAACCAGTCATCGTTCTCACAACACTGAGGACCAGTCATTCGAAATGACTTCTCCATGCATTTTATGCATTGGTAAAAGCACTATGATGAAAAGTGTGATATGTTTTCAGGTATCTCCTATACTAATAGAGCCACATGCTCACCGGTTTGCCACATGATGTAGGCCTATGGACTGAACAAGAAACCACCAAAAATTTTAACCAGTCATCGTTCTCACAACACTGAGGACCAGTCATTCGAAATGACTTCTCCATGCATTTTATGCATTGGTAAAAGCACTATGATGAAAAGTGTGATATGTTTTCAGGTATCTCCTATACTAATAGAGCCACATGCTCACCGGTTTGCCACATGATGTAGGCCTATGGACTGAACAAGAAACCACCAAAAATTTTAACCAGTCATCGTTCTCACAACACTGAGGACCAGTCATTCGAAATGACTTCTCCATGCATTTTATGCATTGGTAAAAGCACTATGATGAAAAGTGTGATATGTTTTCAGGTATCTCCTATACTAATAGAGCCACATGCTCACCGGTTTGCCACATGATGTAGGCCTATGGACTGAACAAGAAACCACCAAAAATTTTAACCAGTCATCGTTCTCACAACACTGAGGACCAGTCATTCGAAATGACTTCTCCATGCATTTTATGCATTGGTAAAAGCACTATGATGAAAAGTGTGATATGTTTTCAGGTATCTCCTATACTAATAGAGCCACATGCTCACCGGTTTGCCACATGATGTAGGCCTATGGACTGAACAAGAAGCCACCAAAAATTTTAACCAGTCATCGTTCTCACAACACTGAGGACCAGTCATTCGAAATGACTTCTCCATGCATTTTATGCATTGGTAAAAGCACTATGATGAAAAGTGTGATATGTTTTCAGGTATCTCCTATATTAATAGAGCCACATGCTCACCGGTTTGCCACATGATGTAGGCCTATGGACTGAACAAGAAACCACCAAAAATTTTAACCAGTCATCGTTCTCACAACACTGAGGACCAGTCATTCGAAATGACTTCTCCATGCATTGTATGCATTGGTAAAAGCACTATGATGAAAAGTGTGATATGTTTTCAGGTATCTCCTATACTAATAGAGCCACATGCTCACCGGTTTGCCACATGATGTAGGCCTATGGACTGAACAAGAAACCACCAAAAATTTTAACCAGTCATCGTTCTCACAACACTGAGGACCAGTCATTCGAAATGACTTCTCCATGCATTTTATGCATTGGTAAAAGCACTATGATGAAAAGTGTGATATGTTTTCAGGTATCTCCTATACTAATAGAGCCACATGCTCACCGGTTTGCCACATGATGTAGGCCTATGGACTGAACAAGAAACCACCAAAAATTTTAACCAGTCATCGTTCTCACAACACTGAGGACCAGTCATTCGAAATGACTTCTCCATGCATTTTATGCATTGGTAAAAGCACTATGATGAAAAGTGTGATATGTTTTCAGGTATCTCCTATACTAATAGAGCCACATGCTCACCGGTTTGCCACATGATGTAGGCCTATGGACTGAACAAGAAACCACCAAAAATTTTAACCAGTCATCGTTCTCACAACACTGAGGACCAGTCATTCGAAATGACTTCTCCATGCATTTTATGCATTGGTAAAAGCACTATGATGAAAAGTGTGATATGTTTTCAGGTATCTCCTATACTAATAGAGCCACATGCTCACCGGTTTGCCACATGATGTAGGCCTATGGACTGAACAAGAAACCACCAAAAATTTTAACCAGTCATCGTTCTCACAACACTGAGGACCAGTCATTCGAAATGACTTCTCCATGCATTTTATGCATTGGTAAAAGCACTATGATGAAAAGTGTGATATGTTTTCAGGTATCTCCTATACTAATAGAGCCACATGCTCACCGGTTTGCCACATGATGTAGGCCTATGGACTGAACAAGAAGCCACCAAAAATTTTAACCAGTCATCGTTCTCACAACACTGAGGACCAGTCATTCGAAATGACTTCTCCATGCATTTTATGCATTGGTAAAAGCACTATGATGAAAAGTGTGATATGTTTTCAGGTATCTCCTATATTAATAGAGCCACATGCTCACCGGTTTGCCACATGATGTAGGCCTATGGACTGAACAAGAAACCACCAAAAATTTTAACCAGTCATCGTTCTCACAACACTGAGGACCAGTCATTCGAAATGACTTCTCCATGCATTGTATGCATTGGTAAAAGCACTATGATGAAAAGTGTGATATGTTTTCAGGTATCTCCTATACTAATAGAGCCACATGCTCACCGGTTTGCCACATGATGTAGGCCTATGGACTGAACAAGAAACCACCAAAAATTTTAACCAGTCATCGTTCTCACAACACTGAGGACCAGTCATTCGAAATGACTTCTCCATGCATTTTATGCATTGGTAAAAGCACTATGATGAAAAGTGTGATATGTTTTCAGGTATCTCCTATACTAATAGAGCCACATGCTCACCGGTTTGCCACATGATGTAGGCCTATGGACTGAACAAGAAACCACCAAAAATTTTAACCAGTCATCGTTCTCACAACACTGAGGACCAGTCATTCGAAATGACTTCTCCATGCATTTTATGCATTGGTAAAAGCACTATGATGAAAAGTGTGATATGTTTTCAGGTATCTCCTATACTAATAGAGCCACATGCTCACCGGTTTGCCACATGATGTAGGCCTATGGACTGAACAAGAAGCCACCAAAAATTTTAACCAGTCATCGTTCTCACAACACTGAGGACCAGTCATTCGAAATGACTTCTCCATGCATTTTATGCATTGGTAAAAGCACTATGATGAAAAGTGTGATATGTTTTCAGGTATCTCCTATATTAATAGAGCCACATGCTCACCGGTTTGCCACATGATGTAGGCCTATGGACTGAACAAGAAACCACCAAAAATTTTAACCAGTCATCGTTCTCACAACACTGAGGACCAGTCATTCGAAATGACTTCTCCATGCATTGTATGCATTGGTAAAAGCACTATGATGAAAAGTGTGATATGTTTTCAGGTATCTCCTATACTAATAGAGCCACATGCTCACCGGTTTGCCACATGATGTAGGCCTATGGACTGAACAAGAAACCACCAAAAATTTTAACCAGTCATCGTTCTCACAACACTGAGGACCAGTCATTCGAAATGACTTCTCCATGCATTTTATGCATTGGTAAAAGCACTATGATGAAAAGTGTGATATGTTTTCAGGTATCTCCTATACTAATAGAGCCACATGCTCACCGGTTTGCCACATGATGTAGGCCTATGGACTGAACAAGAAACCACCAAAAATTTTAACCAGTCATCGTTCTCACAACATTGAGGACCAGTCATTCGAAATGACTTCTCCATGCATTTTATGCATTGGTAAAAGCACTATGATGAAAAGTGTGATATGTTTTCAGGTATCTCCTATACTAATAGAGCCACATGCTCACCGGTTTGCCACATGATGTAGGCCTATGGACTGAACAAGAAACCACCAAAAATTTTAACCAGTCATCGTTCTCACAACACTGAGGACCAGTCATTCGAAATGACTTCTCCATGCATTTTATGCATTGGTAAAAGCACTATGATGAAAAGTGTGATATGTTTTCAGGTATCTCCTATACTAATAGAGCCACATGCTCACCGGTTTGCCACATGATGTAGGCCTATGGACTGAACAAGAAACCACCAAAAATTTTAACCAGTCATCGTTCTCACAACACTGAGGACCAGTCATTCGAAATGACTTCTCCATGCATTTTATGCATTGGTAAAAGCACTATGATGAAAAGTGTGATATGTTTTCAGGTATCTCCTATACTAATAGAGCCACATGCTCACCGGTTTGCCACATGATGTAGGCCTATGGACTGAACAAGAAACCACCAAAAATTTTAACCAGTCATCGTTCTCACAACACTGAGGACCAGTCATTCGAAATGACTTCTCCATGCATTTTATGCATTGGTAAAAGCACTATGATGAAAAGTGTGATATGTTTTCAGGTATCTCCTATACTAATAGAGCCACATGCTCACCGGTTTGCCACATGATGTAGGCCTATGGACTGAACAAGAAACCACCAAAAATTTTAACCAGTCATCGTTCTCACAACACTGAGGACCAGTCATTCGAAATGACTTCTCCATGCATTTTATGCATTGGTAAAAGCACTATGATGAAAAGTGTGATATGTTTTCAGGTATCTCCTATACTAATAGAGCCACATGCTCACCGGTTTGCCACATGATGTAGGCCTATGGACTGAACAAGAAACCACCAAAAATTTTAACCAGTCATCGTCCTCACAACACTGAGGACCAGTCATTCGAAATGACTTCTCCATGTATTTTATGCATTGGTAAAAGCACTATGATGAAAAGTGTATGTTTTCAGGTATCTCCTATACTAATAGAGCCACATGCTCACCGGTTTGCCACATGATGTAGGCCTATGGACTGAACAAGAAACCACCAAAAATTTTAACCAGTCATCGTTCTCACAACACTGAGGACCAGTCATTCGAAATGACTTCTCCATGCATTTTATGCATTGGTAAAAGCACTATGATGAAAAGTGTGATATGTTTTCAGGTATCTCCTATACTAATAGAGCCACATGCTCACCGGTTTGCCACATGATGTAGGCCTATGGACTGAACAAGAAACCACCAAAAATTTTAACCAGTCATCGTTCTCACAACACTGAGGACCAGTCCTTCGAAATGACTTCTCCATGCATTTTATGCATTGGTAAAAGCACTATGATGAAAAGTGTGATATGTTTTCAGGTATCTCCTATACTAATAGAGCCACATGCTCACCGGTTTGCCACATGATGTAGGCCTATGGACTGAACAAGAAACCACCAAAAATTTTAACCAGTCATCGTCCTCACAACACTGAGGACCAGTCATTCGAAATGACTTCTCCATGCATTTTATGCATTGGTAAAAGCACTATGATGAAAAGTGTGATATGTTTTCAGGTATCTCCTATACTAATAGAGCCACATGCTCACCGGTTTGCCACATGATGTAGGCCTATGGACTGAACAAGAAACCACCAAAAATTTTAACCAGTCATCGTTCTCACAACACTGAGGACCAGTCATTCGAAATGACTTCTCCATGCATTTTATGCATTGGTAAAAGCACTATGATGAAAAGTGTGATATGTTTTCAGGTATCTCCTATACTAATAGAGCCACATGCTCACCGGTTTGCCACATGATGTAGGCCTATGGACTGAACAAGAAACCACCAAAAATTTTAACCAGTCATCGTTCTCACAACACTGAGGACCAGTCATTCGAAATGACTTCTCCATGCATTTTATGCATTGGTAAAAGCACTATGATGAAAAGTGTGATATGTTTTCAGGTATCTCCTATACTAATAGAGCCACATGCTCACCGGTTTGCCACATGATGTAGGCCTATGGACTGAACAAGAAACCACCAAAAATTTTAACCAGTCATCGTTCTCACAACACTGAGGACCAGTCATTCGAAATGACTTCTCCATGCATTTTATGCATTGGTAAAAGCACTATGATGAAAAGTGTGATATGTTTTCAGGTATCTCCTATACTAATAGAGCCACATGCTCACCGGTTTGCCACATGATGTAGGCCTATGGACTGAACAAGAAACCACCAAAAATTTTAACCAGTCATCGTTCTCACAACACTGAGGACTAGTCATTCGAAATGACTTCTCCATGCATTTTATGCATTGGTAAAAGCACTATGATGAAAAGTGTGATATGTTTTCAGGTATCTCCTATACTAATAGAGCCACATGCTCACCGGTTTGCCACATGATGTAGGCCTATGGACTGAACAAGAAACCACCAAAAATTTTAACCAGTCATCGTTCTCACAACACTGAGGACCAGTCATTCGAAATGACTTCTCCATGCATTTTATGCATTGGTAAAAGCACTATGATGAAAAGTGTGATATGTTTTCAGGTATCTCCTATACTAATAGAGCCACATGCTCACCGGTTTGCCACATGATGTAGGCCTATGGACTGAACAAGAAACCACCAAAAATTTTAACCAGTCATCGTTCTCACAACACTGAGGACCAGTCATTCGAAATGACTTCTCCATGCATTTTATGCATTGGTAAAAGCACTATGATGAAAAGTGTGATATGTTTTCAGGTATCTCCTATACTAATAGAGCCACATGCTCACCGGTTTGCCACATGATGTAGGCCTATGGACTGAACAAGAAACCACCAAAAATTTTAACCAGTCATCGTTCTCACAGCACTGAGGACCAGTCATTCGAAATGACTTCTCCATGCATTTTATGCATTGGTAAAAGCACTATGATGAAAAGTGTGATATGTTTTCAGGTATCTCCTATACTAATAGAGCCACATGCTCACCGGTTTGCCACATGATGTAGGCCTATGGACTGAACAAGAAACCACCAAAAATTTTAACCAGTCATCGTTCTCACAACACTGAGGACCAGTCATTCGAAATGACTTCTCCATGCATTTTATGCATTGGTAAAAGCACTATGATGAAAAGTGTGATATGTTTTCAGGTATCTCCTATACTAATAGAGCCACATGCTCACTGGTTTGCCACATGATGTAGGCCTATGGACTGAACAAGAAACCACCAAAAATTTTAACCAGTCATCGTTCTCACAACACTGAGGACCAGTCATTCGAAATGACTTCTCCATGCATTTTATGCATTGGTAAAAGCACTATGATGAAAAGTGTGATATGTTTTCAGGTATCTCCTATACTAATAGAGCCACATGCTCACCGGTTTGCCACATGATGTAGGCCTATGGACTGAACAAGAAACCACCAAAAATTTTAACCAGTCATCGTTCTCACAACACTGAGGACCAGTCATTCGAAATGACTTCTCCATGCATTTTATGCATTGGTAAAAGCACTATGATGAAAAGTGTGATATGTTTTCAGGTATCTCCTATACTAATAGAGCCACATGCTCACCGGTTTGCCACATGATGTAGGCCTATGGACTGAACAAGAAACCACCAAAAATTTTAACCAGTCATCGTTCTCACAACACTGAGGACTAGTCATTCGAAATGACTTCTCCATGCATTTTATGCATTGGTAAAAGCACTATGATGAAAAGTGTGATATGTTTTCAGGTATCTCCTATACTAATAGAGCCACATGCTCACCGGTTTGCCACATGATGTAGGCCTATGGACTGAACAAGAAACCACCAAAAATTTTAACCAGTCATCGTTCTCACAACACTGAGGACCAGTCATTCGAAATGACTTCTCCATGCATTTTATGCATTGGTAAAAGCACTATGATGAAAAGTGTGATATGTTTTCAGGTATCTCCTATACTAATAGAGCCACATGCTCACCGGTTTGCCACATGATGTAGGCCTATGGACTGAACAAGAAACCACCAAAAATTTTAACCAGTCATCGTTCTCACAACACTGAGGACCAGTCATTCGAAATGACTTCTCCATGCATTTTATGCATTGGTAAAAGCACTATGATGAAAAGTGTGATATGTTTTCAGGTATCTCCTATACTAATAGAGCCACATGCTCACCGGTTTGCCACATGATGTAGGCCTATGGACTGAACAAGAAACCACCAAAAATTTTAACCAGTCATCGTTCTCACAGCACTGAGGACCAGTCATTCGAAATGACTTCTCCATGCATTTTATGCAGCATTGGTAAAAGCACTATGATGAAAAGTGTGATATGTTTTCAGGTATCTCCTATACTAATAGAGCCACATGCTCACCGGTTTGCCACATGATGTAGGCCTATGGACTGAACAAGAAACCACCAAAAATTTTAACCAGTCATCGTTCTCACAACACTGAGGACCAGTCATTCGAAATGACTTCTCCATGCATTTTATGCATTGGTAAAAGCACTATGATGAAAAGTGTGATATGTTTTCAGGTATCTCCTATACTAATAGAGCCACATGCTCACCGGTTTGCCACATGATGTAGGCCTATGGACTGAACAAGAAACCACCAAAAATTTTAACCAGTCATCGTTCTCACAACACTGAGGACCAGTCATTCGAAATGACTTCTCCATGCATTTTATGCATTGGTAAAAGCACTATGATGAAAAGTGTGATATGTTTTCAGGTATCTCCTATACTAATAGAGCCACATGCTCACCGGTTTGCCACATGATGTAGGCTATGGACTGAACAAGAAACCACCAAAAATTTTAACCAGTCATCGTTCTCACAACACTGAGGACCAGTCATTCGAAATGACTTCTCCATGCATTTTTATGCATTGGTAAAAGCACTATGATGAAAAGTGTGATATGTTTTCAGGTATCTCCTATACTAATAGAGCCACATGCTCACCGGTTTTGCCACATGATGTAGGCCTATGGACTGAACAAGAAACCACCAAAAATTTTAACCAGTCATCGTTCTCACAACACTGAGGACCAGTCATTCGAAATGACTTCTCCATGCATTTTATGCATTGGTAAAAGCACTATGATGAAAAGTGTGATATGTTTTCAGGTATCTCCTATACTAATAGAGCCACATGCTCACCGGTTTGCCACATGATGTAGGCCTATGGACTGAACAAGAAACCACCAAAAATTTTAACCAGTCATCGTTCTCACAACACTGAGGACCAGTCATTCGAAATGACTTCTCCATGCATTTTATGCATTGGTAAAAGCACTATGATGAAAAGTGTGATATGTTTTCAGGTATCTCCTATACTAATAGAGCCACATGCTCACCGGTTTGCCACATGATGTAGGCCTATGGACTGAACAAGAAACCACCAAAAATTCTAACCAGTCATCGTTCTCACAACACTGAGGACCAGTCATTCGAAATGACTTCTCCATGCATTTTATGCATTGGTAAAAGCACTATGATGAAAAGTGTGATATGTTTTCAGGTATCTCCTATACTAATAGAGCCACATGCTCACCGGTTTGTGTCACATGATGTAGGGCCTATGGACCTGAACGAAGAACCACCAAAATATTCTGATGACCAGTCATCGTTTCACAACACTTGAGGACCCAGTCATTCGAAATGACTGTCTGCCATGCATTTTATGCACTTTGGGGTTGATAAAGCACTATGGATGAAAAGTGTGTATATGTTTTCAGGTATCTCCTATACTAAGTTGAGCACACTGCTCACCAACAAGAAACCACCAAAAATTTTAACCAGTCATCGTTCTCACAACACTGAGGACCAGTCATTCGAAATGACTTCTCCATGCATTTTATGCATTGGTAAAAGCACTATGATGAAAAGTGTGATATGTTTTCAGGTATCTCCTATACTAATAGAGCCACATGCTCACCGGTTTGCCACATGATGTAGGCCTATGGACTGAACAAGAAACCACCAAAAATTTTAACCAGTCATCGTTCTCACAACACTGAGGACCAGTCATTCGAAATGACTTCTCCATGCATTTTATGCATTGGTAAAAGCACTATGATGAAAAGTGTGATATGTTTTCAGGTATCTCCTATACTAATAGAGCCACATGCTCACCGGTTTGCCACATGATGTAGGCCTATGGACTGAACAAGAAACCACCAAAAATTTTAACCAGTCATCGTTCTCACAACACTGAGGACCAGTCATTCGAAATGACTTCTCCATGCATTTTATGCATTGGTAAAAGCACTATGATGAAAAGTGTGATATGTTTTCAGGTATCTCCTATACTAATAGAGCCACATGCTCACCGGTTTGCCACATGATGTAGGCCTATGGACTGAACAAGAAACCACCAAAAATTTTAACCAGTCATCGTTCTCACAACACTGAGGACCAGTCATTCGAAATGACTTCTCCATGCATTTTATGCATTGGTAAAAGCACTATGATGAAAAGTGTGATATGTTTTCAGGTATCTCCTATACTAATAGAGCCACATGCTCACCGGTTTGCACATGATGTAGGCCTATGGACTGAACAAGAAACACCAAAAATTTTAACCAGTCATCGTTCTCACAACACTGAGGACCAGTCATTCGAAATGACTTCTCCATGCATTTTATGCATTGGTAAAAGCACTATGATGAAAAGTGTGATATGTTTTCAGGTATCTCCTATACTAATAGAGCCACATGCTCACCGGTTTGCCACATGATGTAGGCCTATGGACTGAACAAGAAACCACCAAAAATTTTAACCAGTCATCGTTCTCACAACACTGAGGACCAGTCATTCGAAATGACTTCTCCATGCATTTTATGCATTGGTAAAAGCACTATGATGAAAAGTGTGATATGTTTTCAGGTATCTCCTATACTAAAAGAGCCACATGCTCACCGGTTTGCCACATGATGTAGGCCTATGGACTGAACAAGAAACCACCAAAAATTTTAACCAGTCATCGTTCTCACAACACTGAGGACCAGTCATTCGAAATGACTTCTCCATGCATTTTATGCATTGGTAAAAGCACTATGATGAAAAGTTTGATATGTTTTCAGGTATCTCCTATACTAATAGAGCCACATGCTCACCGGTTTGCCACATGATGTAGGCCTATGGACTGAACAAGAAACCACCAAAAATTTTAACCAGTCATCGTTCTCACAACACTGAGGACCAGTCATTCGAAATGACTTCTCCATGCATTTTATGCATTGGTAAAAGCACTATGATGAAAAGTGTGATATGTTTTCAGGTATCTCCTATACTAATAGAGCCACATGCTCACCGGTTTGCCACATGATGTAGGCCTATGGACTGAACAAGAAACCACCAAAAATTTTAACCAGTCATCGTTCTCACAACACTGAGGACCAGTCATTCGAAATGACTTCTCCATGCATTTTATGCATTGGTAAAAGCACTATGATGAAAAGTGTGATATGTTTTCAGGTATCTCCTATACTAATAGAGCCACATGCTCACCGGTTTGCCACATGATGTAGGCCTATGGACTGAACAAGAAACCACCAAAAATTTTAACCAGTCATCGTTCTCACAACACTGAGGACCAGTCATTCGAAATGACTTCTCCATGCATTTTATGCATTGGTAAAAGCACTATGATGAAAAGTGTGATATGTTTTCAGGTATCTCCTATACTAATAGAGCCACATGCTCACCGGTTTGCCACATGATGTAGGCCTATGGACTGAACAAGAAACCACCAAAAATTTTAACCAGTCATCGTTCTCACAACACTGAGGACCAGTCATTCGAAATGACTTCTCCATGCATTTTATGCATTGGTAAAAGCACTATGATGAAAAGTGTGATATGTTTTCAGGTATCTCCTATACTAATAGAGCCACATGCTCACCGGTTTGCCACATGATGTAGGCCTATGGACTGAACAAGAAACCACCAAAAATTTTAACCAGTCATCGTTCTCACAACACTGAGGACCAGTCATTCGAAATGACTTCTCCATGCATTTTATGCATTGGTAAAAGCACTATGATGAAAAGTGTGATATGTTTTCAGGTATCTCCTATACTAATAGAGCCACATGCTCACCGGTTTGCCACATGATGTAGGCCTATGGACTGAACAAGAAACCACCAAAAATTTTAACCAGTCATCGTTCTCACAACACTGAGGACCAGTCATTCGAAATGACTTCTCCATGCATTTTATGCATTGGTAAAAGCACTATGATGAAAAGTGTGATATGTTTTCAGGTATCTCCTATACTAAAAGAGCCACATGCTCACCGGTTTGCCACATGATGTAGGCCTATGGACTGAACAAGAAACCACCAAAAATTTTAACCAGTCATCGTTCTCACAACACTGAGGACCAGTCATTCGAAATGACTTCTCCATGCATTTTATGCATTGGTAAAAGCACTATGATGAAAAGTTTGATATGTTTTCAGGTATCTCCTATACTAATAGAGCCACATGCTCACCGGTTTGCCACATGATGTAGGCCTATGGACTGAACAAGAAACCACCAAAAATTTTAACCAGTCATCGTTCTCATAACACTGAAGACCAGTCATTCGAAATGACTTCTCCATGCATTTTATGCATTGGTAAAAGCACTATGATGAAAAGTGTGATATGTTTTCAGGTATCTCGTATACTAATAGAGCCACATGCTCACCGGTTTGCCACATGATGTAGGCCTATGGACTGAACAAGAAACCACCAAAAATTTTAACCAGTCATCGTTCTCACAACACTGAGGACCAGTCATTCGAAATGACTTCTCCATGCATTTTATGCATTGGTAAAAGCACTATGATGAAAAGTGTGATATGTTTTCAAGTATCTCCTATACTAATAGAGCCACATGCTCACCGGTTTGCCACATGATGTAGGCCTATGGACTGAACAAGAAACCACCAAAAATTTTAACCAGTCATCGTTCTCACAACACTGAGGACCAGTCATTCGAAATGACTTCTCCATGCATTTTATGCATTGGTAAAAGCACTATGATGAAAAGTGTGATATGTTTTCAGGTATCTCCTATACTAATAGAGCCACATGCTCACCGGTTTGCCACATGATGTAGGCCTATGGACTGAACAAGAAACCACCAAAAATTTTAACCAGTCATCGTTCTCACAACACTGAGGACCAGTCATTCGAAATGACTTCTCCATGCATTTTATGCATTGGTAAAAGCACTATGATGAAAAGTGTGATATGTTTTCAGGTATCTCCTATACTAATAGAGCCACATGCTCACCGGTTTGCCACATGATGTAGGCCTATGGACTGAACAAGAAACCACCAAAAATTTTAACCAGTCATCGTTCTCACAACACTGAGGACCAGTCATTCGAAATGACTTCTCCATGCATTTTATGCATTGGTAAAAGCACTATGATGAAAAGTGTGATATGTTTTCAGGTATCTCCTATACTAATAGAGCCACATGCTCACCGGTTTGCCACATGATGTAGGCCTATGGACTGAACAAGAAACCACCAAAAATTTTAACCAGTCATCGTTCTCACAACACTGAGGACCAGTCATTCGAAATGACTTCTCCATGCATTTTATGCATTGGTAAAAGCACTATGATGAAAAGTGTGATATGTTTTCAGGTATCTCCTATACTAATAGAGCCACATGCTCACCGGTTTGCCACATGATGTAGGCCTATGGACTGAACAAGAAACCACCAAAAATTTTAACCAGTCATCGTTCTCACAACACTGAGGACCAGTCATTCGAAATGACTTCTCCATGCATTTTCTGCATTGGTAAAAGCACTATGATGAAAAGTGTGATATGTTTTCAGGTATCTCCTATACTAATAGAGCCACATGCTCACCGGTTTGCCACATGATGTAGGCCTATGGACTGAACAAGAAACCACCAAAAATTTTAACCAGTCATCGTTCTCACAACACTGAGGACCAGTCATTCGAAATGACTTCTCCATGCATTTTATGCATTGGTAAATGCACTATGATGAAAAGTGTGATATGTTTTCAGGTATCTCCTATACTATTAGAGCCACATGCTCACCGGTTTGCCACATGATGTAGGCCTATGGACTGAACAAGAAACCACCAAAAATTTTAACCAGTCATCATTCTCACAACACTGAGGACCAGTCATTCGAAATGACTTCACCATGCATTTTATGCATTGGTAAAAGCACTATGATGAAAAGTGTGATATGTTTTCAGGTATCTCCTATACTAATAGAGCCACATGCTCACCGGTTTGCCACATGATGTAGGCCTATGGACTGAACAAGAAACCACCAAAAATTTTAACCAGTCATCGTTCTCACAACACTGAGGACCAGTCATTCGAAATGACTTCTCCATGCATTTTATGCATTGGTAAAAGCACTATGATGAAAAGTGTGATATGTTTTCAGGTATCTCCTATACTAATAGAGCCACATGCTCACCGGTTTGCCACATGATGTAGGCCTATGGACTGAACAAGAAACCACCAAAAATTTTAACCAGTCATCGTTCTCACAACACTGAGGACCAGTCATTCGAAATGACTTCTCCATGCATTTTATGCATTGGTAAAAGCACTATGATGAAAAGTGTGATATGTTTTCAGGTATCTCCTATACTAATAGAGCCACATGCTCACCGGTTTGCCACATGATGTAGGCCTATGGACTGAACAAGAAACCACCAAAAATTTTAACCAGTCATCGTTCTCACAACACTGAGGACCAGTCATTCGAAATGACTTCTCCATGCATTTTATGCATTGGTAAAAGCACTATGATGAAAAGTGTGATATGTTTTCAGGTATCTCCTATACTAATAGAGCCACATGCTCACCGGTTTGCCACATGATGTAGGCCTATGGACTGAACAAGAAACCACCAAAAATTTTAACCAGTCATCGTTCTCACAACACTGAGGACCAGTCATTCGAAATGACTTCTCCATGCATTTTATGCATTGGTAAAAGCACTATGATGAAAAGTGTGATATGTTTTCAGGTATCTCCTATACTAATAGAGCCACATGCTCACCGGTTTGCCACATGATGTAGGCCTATGGACTGAACAAGAAACCACCAAAAATTTTAACCAGTCATCGTTCTCACAACACTGAGGACCAGTCATTCGAAATGACTTCTCCATGCATTTTATGCATTGGTAAAAGCACTATGATGAAAAGTGTGATATGTTTTCAGGTATCTCCTATACTAATAGAGCCACATGCTCACCGGTTTGCCACATGATGTAGGCCTATGGACTGAACAAGAAACCACCAAAAATTTTAACCAGTCATCGTTCTCACAACACTGAGGACCAGTCATTCGAAATGACTTCTCCATGCATTTTATGCATTGGTAAAAGCACTATGATGAAAAGTGTGATATGTTTTCAGGTATCTCCTATACTAATAGAGCCACATGCTCACCGGTTTGCCACATGATGTAGGCCTATGGACTGAACAAGAAACCACCAAAAATTTTAACCAGTCATCGTTCTCACAACACTGAGGACCAGTCATTCGAAATGACTTCTCCATGCATTTTATGCATTGGTAAAAGCACTATGATGAAAAGTGTGATATGTTTTCAGGTATCTCCTATACTAATAGAGCCACATGCTCACCGGTTTGCCACATGATGTAGGCCCATGGACTGAACAAGAAACCACCAAAAATTTTAACCAGTCATCGTTCTCACAACACTGAGGACCAGTCATTCGAAATGACTTCTCCATGCATTTTATGCATTGGTAAAAGCACTATGATGAAAAGTGTGATATGTTTTCAGGTATCTCCTATACTAATAGAGTCACATGCTCACTGGTTTGCCACATGATGTAGGCCCATGGACTGAACAAGAAACCACCAAAAATTTTAACCAGTCATCGTTCTCACAACACTGAGGACCAGTCATTCGAATTGACTTCTCCATGCATTTTATGCATTGGTAAAAGCACTATGATGAAAAGTGTGATATGTTTTCAGGTATCTCCTATACTAATAGAGCCACATGCTCACCGGTTTGCCACATGATGTAGGCCTATGGACTGAACAAGAAACCACCAAAATTTTAACCAGTCATCGTTCTCACAACACTGAGGACCAGTCATTCGAAATGACTTCTCCATGCATTTTATGCATTGGTAAAAGCACTATGATGAAAAGTGTGATATGTTTTCAGGTATCTCCTATACTAATAGAGCCACATGCTCACCGGTTTGCCACATGATGTAGGCCTATGGACTGAACAAGAAACCACCAAAAATTTTAACCAGTCATCGTTCTCACAACACTGAGGACCAGTCATTCGAAATGACTTCTCCATGCATTTTATGCATTGGTAAAAGCACTATGATGAAAAGTGTGATATGTTTTCAGGTATCTCCTATACTAATAGAGCCACATGCTCACCGGTTTGCCACATGATGTAGGCCCATGGACTGAACAAGAAACCACCAAAAATTTTAACCAGTCATCGTTCTCACAACACTGAGGACCAGTCATTCGAAATGACTTCTCCATGCATTTTCTGCATTGGTAAAAGCACTATGATGAAAAGTGTGATATGTTTTCAGATATCTCCTATACTAATAGAGCCACATGCTCACCGGTTTGCCACATGATGTAGGCCTATGGACTGAACAAGAAACTACCAAAAATTTTAACCAGTCATCGTTCTCACAACACTGAGGACCAGTCATTCGAAATGACTTCTCCATGCATTTTATGCATTGGTAAAAGCACTATGATGAAAAGTGTGATATGTTTTCAGGTATCTCCTATACTAATAGAGCCACATGCTCACCGGTTTGCCACATGATGTAGGCCTATGGACTGAACAAGAAACCACCAAAAATTTTAACCAGTCTTCGTTCTCACAACACTGAGGACCAGTCATTCGAAATGACTTCTCCATGCATTTTATGCATTGGTAAAAGCACTATGATGAAAAGTGTGATATGTTTTCAGGTATCTCCTATACTAATAGAGCCACATGCTCACCGGTTTGCCACATGATGTAGGCCCATGGACTGAACAAGAAACCACCAAAATTTTTAACCAGTCATCGTTCTCACAACACTGAGGACAAGTCATTCGAAATGACTTCTCCATGCATTTTATGCATTGGTAAAAGCACTATGATGAAAAGTGTGATATGTTTTCAGGTATCTCTTATACTAATAGAGCCACATGCTCACCGGTTTGCCACATGATGTAGGCCTATGGACTGAACAAGAAACCACCAAAAATTTTAACCAGTCATCGTTCTCACAACACTGAGGACCAGTCATTCGAAATGACTTCTCCATGCATTTTATGCATTGGTAAAAGCACTATGATGAAAAGTGTGATATGTTTTCAGGTATCTCCTATACTAATAGAGCCACATGCTCACCGGTTTGCCACATGATGTAGGCCTATGGACTGAACAAGAAACCACCAAAAATTTTAACCAGTCATCGTTCTCACAACACTGAGGACCAGTCATTCGAAATGACTTCTCCATGCATTTTATGCATTGGTAAAAGCACTATGATGAAAAGTGTGATATGTTTTCAGGTATCTCCTATACTAATAGAGCCACATGCTCACCGGTTTGCCACATGATGTAGGCCCATGGACTGAACAAGAAACCACCAAAAATTTTAACCAGTCATCGTTCTCACAACACTGAGGACCAGTCATTCGAAATGACTTCTCCATGCATTTTATGCATTGGTAAAAGCACTATGATGAAAAGTGTGATATGTTTTCAGGTATCTCCTATACTAATAGAGCCACATGCTCACCGGTTTGCCACATGATGTAGGCCTATGGACTGAACAAGAAACCACCAAAAATTTTAACCAGTCATCGTACTCACAACAATGAGGACCAGTCATTCGAAATGACTTCTCCATGCATTTTATGCATTGGTAAAAGCACTATGATGAAAAGTGTGATATGTTTTCAGGTATCTCCTATACTAATAGAGCCACATGCTCACCGGTTTGCCACATGATGTAGGCCTATGGACTGAACAAGAAACCACCAAAAATTTTAACCAGTCATCGTTCTCACAACACTGAGGACCAGTCATTCGAAATGACTTCTCCATGCATTTTATGCATTGGTAAAAGCACTATGATGAAAAGTGTGATATGTTTTCAGGTATCTCCTATACTAATAGAGCCACATGCTCACCGGTTTGCCACATGATGTAGGCCTATGGACTGAACAACATAGTAACATAGTTAGTAAAGCCGAAAAAAGACATTTGTCCATCCAGTTCAGCCTATATTCCATCATAATAAATACCCAGATCTACGTCCTTCTACAGAACCTAATAATTGTATGATACAATATTGTTCTGCTCCAGGAAGACATCCAGGCCTCTCTTGAACCCCTCGACTGAGTTCGCCATCACCACCTCCTCAGGCAAGCAATTCCAGATTCTCACTGCCCTAACAGTAAAGAATCCTCTTCTATGTTGGTGGAAAAACCTTCTCTCCTCCAGACGCAAAGAATGCCCCCTTGTGCCCGTCACCTTCCTTGGTATAAACAGATCCTCAGCGAGATATTTGTATTGTCCCCTTATATACTTATACATGGTTATTAGATCACCCCTCAGTCGTCTTTTTTCTAGACTAAATAATCCTAATTTCGCTAATCTATCTGGGTATTGTAGTTCTCCCATCCCCTTTATTAATTTTGTTGCCCTCCTTTGTACTCTCTCTAGTTCCATTATATCCTTCCTGAGCACCGGTGCCCAAAACTGGACACAGTACTCCATGTGCGGTCTAACTAGGGATTTGTACAGAGGCAGTATAATGCTCTCATCATGTGTATCCAGACCTCTTTTAATGCACCCCATGATCCTGTTTGCCTTGGCAGCTGCTGCCTGGCACTGGCTGCTCCAGGTAAGTTTATCATTAACTAGGATCCCCAAGTCCTTCTCCCTGTCAGATTTACCCAGTGGTTTCCCGTTCAGTGTGTAATGGTGATATTGATTCCCTCTTCCCATGTGTATAACCTTACATTTATCATTGTTAAACCTCATCTGCCACCTTTCAGCCCAAGTTTCCAACTTATCCAGATCCATCTGTAGCAGAATACTATCTTCTCTTGTATTAACTGCTTTACATAGTTTTGTATCATCTGCAAATATCGATATTTTACTGTGTAAACCTTCTAGCAGATCATTAATGAATATGTTGAAGAGAACAGGTCCCAATACTGACCCCTGCGGTACCCCACTGGTCACAGCGACCCAGTTAGAGACTATACCATTTATAACCACCCTCTGCTTTCTATCACTAAGCCAGTTACTAACCCATTTACACACATTTTCCCCCAGACCAAGCATTCTCATTTTGTGTACCAACCTCTTGTGCGGCACGGTATCAAACGCTTTGGAAAAATCGAGATATACCACGTCCAATGACTCACCGTGGTCCAGTCTATAGCTTACCTCTTCATAAAAACTGATTAGATTGGTTTGACAGGAGCGATTTCTCATAAACCCATGCTGATATGGAGTTAAACAGTTATTCTCATTGAGATAATCCAGAATAACATCCCTCAGAAACCCTTCAAATATTTTACCAACAATAGAGGTTAGACTTACTGGCCTATAATTTCCAGGTTCACTTTTAGAGCCCTTTTTGAATATTGGCACCACATTTGCTATGCGCCAGTCCTGCGGAACAGACCCTGTCGCTATAGAGTCACTAAAAATAAGAAATAATGGTTTATCTATTACATTACTTAGTTCTCTTAGTACTCGTGGGTGTATGCCATCCGGACCCGGAGATTTATCTATTTTAATCTTATTTAGCCGGTTTCGCACCTCTTCTTGGGTTAGATTGGTGACCCTTAATATAGGGTTTTCATTGTTTCTTGGGATTTCACCTAGCATTTCATTTTCCACCGTGAATACCGTGGAGAAGAAGGTGTTTAATATGTTAGCTTTTTCCTCGTCATCTACAACCATTCTTTCCTCACTATTTTTTAAGGGGCCTACATTTTCAGTTTTTATTCTTTTACTATTGATATAGTTGAAGAACAGTTTGGGATTAGTTTTACTCTCCTTAGCAATGTGCTTCTCTGTTTCCTTTTTGGCAGCTTTAATTAGTTTTTTAGATAAAGTATTTTTCTCCCTATAGTTTTTTAGAGCTTCAATGGTGCCATCCTGCTTTAGTAGTGCAAATGCTTTCTTTTTACTGTTAATTGCCTGTCTTACTTCTTTGTTTAGCCACATTGGGTTTTTCCTATTTCTAGTCCTTTTATTCCCACAAGGTATAAACCGCTTACACTGCCTATTTAGGATGTTCTTAAACATTTCCCATTTATTATCTGTATTCTCATTTCTGAGGATATTGTCCCAGTCTACCAGATTAAGGGCATCTCTAAGCTGTTCAAACTTTGCCTTCCTAAAGTTCAATGTTTTTGTGACTCCCTGACAAGTCCCCCTAGTGAAAGACAGGTGAAACTGCACAATATTGTGGTCGCTATTTCCTAAATGCCCAACCACCTGCAGATTTGTTATTCTGTCAGGTCTATTAGATAGTATTAGGTCTAAAAGTGCTGCTCCTCTGGTTGGATTCTGCACCAATTGTGAAAGATAATTTTTCTTGGTTATTAGCAGAAACCTGTTGCCTTTATGGGTTTCACAGGTTTCTGTTTCCCAGTTAATATCCGGGTAGTTAAAGTCCCCCATAACCAGGACCTCATTATGGGTTGCAGCTTCATCTATCTGCTTTAGAAGTAGACTTTCCATGCTTTCTGTTATATTTGGGGGTTTGTAACAGACCCCAATGAGAATTTTGTTACCATTTTTCCCTCCATGAATTTCAACCCATATGGACTCGACATCCTCATTCCCTTCGCTAATATCCTCCCTTAAAGTGGACTTTAGACAAGACTTTACATAGAGACAAACCCCCCCTCCTCTCCGATTTTTACGATCCTTTCTAAACAGACTGTAACCCTGTAAGTTAACTGCCCAGTCATAGCTTTCATCTAACCATGTCTCGGTTATTCCCACTATGTCAAAGTTACCTGTAGATATTTCTGCTTCTAGTTCTTCCATCTTGTTTGTCAGGCTTCTGGCGTTTGCGAGCATGCAGTTTAGAGGATTTTGTTTTGTTCCAATCTCCTCACTGTGGATTGTTTTAGAAATGTTCTTACCTCCCTTCTGAGTATGTTTTCCTGGGTCGTCTTTGTTCGAGTCTAATGTTTTTCTTCCCGTCCCCTCTACTTCTAGTTTAACGCCCTCCTGATGAGTGTAGCGAGTCTTCTGGCGAATGTGTGTTTCCCAGGTTTGTTGAGGTGTAGTCCGTCTCTGGCGAGGAGTCCATCATACCAGTAATTCACACCGTGGTCCAGGAATCCAAATCCTTGTTGTCTGCACCATCGTCTTAGCCAGTTGTTTGCATCAAGGATCCTGTTCCATCTCCTGGTGCCATGCCCGTCTACTGGAAGGATAGAAGAAAAAACTACCTGTGCATCCAGTTCCTTTACTTTCTTCCCCAACTCTTCAAAGTCCTTGCAGATTGTCGGTAGGTCCTTTCTTGCCGTGTCATTGGTGCCAACATGTATCAGAAGAAATGGGTGGACGTCCTTGGAGCTGAAGAGCTTTGGTATCCTATCGGTCACATCCTTGATCATCGCACCTGGAAGGCAGCATACTTCTCTTGCAGTTATGTCCGGTCTGCAGATGGCTGCTTCGGTGCCTCTCAGTAGTGAGTCTCCCACCACCACCACTCTTCGTTGCTTCTTGGCTGTACTTTTTGCTGTCACTTGTTGCTGTGTGCCCTTTTCTTTTTTGCTTGCTGGTATTGCTTCATTCTTAGGTGTGCCATCTTCATCCTCTACAAAGATTTGATATCGGTTCTTCAGTTGTGTGGTTGGTGATTTCTCCATGGTCTTCTTGCTTCTTTTGGTCACATGCTTCCACTCATCTGCTTTTGGAGGTTCTCTGACACTTGTTGCACCTTCTGTGACCAGTAGAGATGCTTCTGTTCTGTCTGACAAGAAACCACCAAAAATTTTAACCAGTCATCGTTCTCACAACACTGAGGACCAGTCATTCGAAATGACTTCTCCATGCATTTTATGCATTGGTAAAAGCACTATGATGAAAAGTGTGATATGTTTTCTGGTATCTCCTATACTAATAGAGCCACATGCTCACCGGTTTGCCACATGATGTAGGCCTATGGACTGAACAAGAAACCACCAAAAATTTTAACCAGTCATCGTACTCACAACACTGAGGACCAGTCATTCGAAATGACTTCTCCATGCATTTTATGCATTGGTAAAAGCACTATGATGAAAAGTGTGATATGTTTTCAGGTATCTCCTATACTAATAGAGCCACATGCTCACCGGTTTGCCACATGATGTAGGCCTATGGACTGAACAAGAAACCACCAAAAATTTTAACCAGTCATCGTTCTCACAACACTGAGGACCAGTCATTCGAAATGACTTCTCCATGCATTTTATGCATTGGTAAAAGCACTATGATGAAAAGTGTGATATGTTTTCAGGTATCTCCTATACTAATAGAGCCACATGCTCACCGGTTTGCCACATGATGTAGGCCTATGGACTGAACAAGAAACCACCAAAAATTTTAACCAGTCATCGTTCTCACAACACTGAGGACCAGTCATTCGAAATGACTTCTCCATGCATTTTATGCATTGGTAAAAGCACTATGATGAAAAGTGTGATATGTTTTCAGGTATCTCCTATACTAATAGAGCCACATGCTCACCGGTTTGCCACATGATGTAGGCCTATGGACTGAACAAGAAACCACCAAAAATTTTAACCAGTCATCATTCTCACAACACTGAGGACCAGTCATTCGAAATGACTTCTCCATGCATTTTCTGCATTGGTAAAAGCACTATGATGAAAAGTGTGATATGTTTTCAGGTATCTCCTATACTAATAGAGCCACATGCTCACCGGTTTGCCACATGATGTAGGCCTATGGACTGAACAAGAAACCACCAAAAATTTTAACCAGTCATCGTTCTCACAACACTGAGGACCAGTCATTCGAAATGACTTCTCCATGCATTTTATGCATTGGTAAAAGCACTATGATGAAAAGTGTGATATGTTTTCAGGTATCTCCTATACTAATAGAGCCACATGCTCACCGGTTTGCCACATGATGTAGGCCTATGGACTGAACAAGAAACCACCAAAAATTTTAACCAGTCATCATTCTCACAACACTGAGGACCAGTCATTCGAAATGACTTCTCCATGCATTTTCTGCATTGGTAAAAGCACTATGATGAAAAGTGTGATATGTTTTCAGGTATCTCCTATACTAATAGAGCCACATGCTCACCGGTTTGCCACATGATGTAGGCCTATGGACTGAACAAGAAACCACCAAAAATTTTAACCAGTCATCGTTCTCACAACACTGAGGACCAGTCATTCGAAATGACTTCTCCATGCATTTTATGCATTGGTAAAAGCACTATGATGAAAAGTGTGATATGTTTTCAGGTATCTCCTATACTAATAGAGCCACATGCTCACCGGTTTGCCACATGATGTAGGCCTATGGACTGAACAAGAAACCACCAAAAATTTTAACCAGTCATCGTTCTCATAACACTGAAGACCAGTCATTCGAAATGACTTCTCCATGCATTTTATGCATTGGTAAAAGCACTATGATGAAAAGTGTGATATGTTTTCAGGTATCTCCTATACTAATAGAGCCACATGCTCACCGGTTTGCCACATGATGTAGGCCTATGGACTGAACAAGAAACCACCAAAAATTTTAACCAGTCATCGTTCTCACAACACTGAGGACCAGTCATTCGAAATGACTTCTCCATGCATTTTATGCATTGGTAAAAGCACTATGATGAAAAGTGTGATATGTTTTCAGGTATCTCCTATACTAATAGAGCCACATGCTCACCGGTTTGCAACATGATGTAGGCCTATGGACTGAACAAGAAACCACCAAAAATTTTAACCAGTCATCGTTCTCACAACACTGAGGACCAGTCATTCGAAATGACTTCTCCATGCATTTTATGCATTGGTAAAAGCACTATGATGAAAAGTGTGATATGTTTTCAGGTATCTCCTATACTAATAGAGCCACATGCTCACCGGTTTGCCACATGATGTAGGCCTATGGACTGAACAAGAAACCACCAAAAATTTTAACCAGTCATCATTCTCACAACACTGAGGACCAGTCATTCGAAATGACTTCTCCATGCATTTTATGCATTGGTAAAAGCACTATGATGAAAAGTGTGATATGTTTTCAGGTATCTCCTATACTAATAGAGCCACATGCTCACTGGTTTGCCACATGATGTAGGCCTATGGACTGAACAAGAAACCACCAAAAATTTTAACCAGTCATCGTTCTCACAACACTGAGGACCAGTCATTCGAAATGACTTCTCCATGCATTTTATGCATTGGTAAAAGCACTATGATGAAAAGTGTGATATGTTTTCAGGTATCTCCTAAACTAATAGAGCCACATGCTCACCGGTTTGCCACATGATGTAGGCCTATGGACTGAACAAGAAACGACCAAAAATTTTAACCAGTCATCGTTCTCACAACACTGAGGACCAGTCATTCGAAATGACTTCTCCATGCATTTTATGCATTGGTAAAAGCACTATGATGAAAAGTGTGATATGTTTTCAGGTATCTCCTATACTAATAGAGCCACATGCTCACCGGTTTGCCACATGATGTAGGCCTATGGACTGAACAAGAAACCACCAAAAATTTTAACCAGTCATCATTCTCACAACACTGAGGACCAGTCATTCAAAATGACTTCTCCATGCATTTTATGCATTGGTAAAAGCACTATGATGAAAAGTGTGATATGTTTTCAGGTATCTCCTATACTAATAGAGCCACATGCTCACCGGTTTGCCACATGATGTAGGCATATGGACTGAACAAGAAACCACCAAAAATTTTAACCAGTCATCGTTCTCACAACACTGAGGACCAGTCATTCGAAATGACTTCTCCATGCATTTTATGCATTGGTAAAAGCACTATGATGAAAAGTGTGATATGTTTTCAGGTATCTCCTATACTAATAGAGCCACATGCTCACCGGTTTGCCACATGATGTAGGCCTATGGACTGAACAAGAAACCACCAAAAATTTTAACCAGTCATCGTTCTCACAACACTGAGGACCAGTCATTCAAAATGACTTCTCCATGCATTTTATGCATTGGTAAAAGCACTATGATGAAAAGTGTGATATGTTTTCAGGTATCTCCTATACTAATAGAGCCACATGCTCACCGGTTTGCCACATGATGTAGGCCTATGGACTGAACAAGAAACCACCAAAAATTTTAACCAGTCATCGTTCTCACAACACTGAGGACCAGTCATTCGAAATGACTTCTCCATGCATTTTATGCATTGGTAAAAGCACTATGATGAAAAGTGTGATATGTTTTCAGGTATCTCCTATACTAATAGAGCCACATGCTCACCGGTTTGCCACATGATGTAGGCCCATGGACTGAACAAGAAACCACCAAAAATTTTAACCAGTCATCGTTCTCACAACACTGAGGACCAGTCATTCGAAATGACTTCTCCATGCATTTTATGCATTGGTAAAAGCACTATGATGAAAAGTGTGATATGTTTTCAGGTATCTCCTATACTAATAGAGCCACATGCTCACCGGTTTGCCACATGATGTAGGCCTATGGACTGAACAAGAAACCACCAAAAATTTTAACCAGTCATCGTTCTCACAACACTGAGGACCAGTCATTCGAAATGACTTCTCCATGCATTTTATGCATTGGTAAAAGCACTATGATGAAAAGTGTGATATGTTTTCAGGTATCTCCTATACTAATAGAGCCACATGCTCACTGGTTTGCCACATGATGTAGGCCTATGGACTGAACAAGAAACCACCAAAAATTTTAACCAGTCATCGTTCTCACAACACTGAGGACCAGTCATTCGAAATGACTTCTCCATGCATTTTATGCATTGGTAAAAGCACTATGATGAAAAGTGTGATATGTTTTCAGGTATCTCCTATACTAATAGAGCCACATGCTCACCGGTTTGCCACATGATGTAGGCCTATGGACTGAACATGAAACCACCAAAAATTTTAACCAGTCATCGTTCTCACAACACTGAGGACCAGTCATTCGAAATGACTTCTCCATGCATTTTATGCATTGGTAAAAGCACTATGATGAAAAGTGTGATATGTTTTCAGGTATCTCCTAAACTAATAGAGCCACATGCTCACCGGTTTGCCACATGATGTAGGCCTATGGACTGAACAAGAAACGACCAAAAATTTTAACCAGTCATCGTTCTCACAACACTGAGGACCAGTCATTCGAAATGACTTCTCCATGCATTTTATGCATTGGTAAAAGCACTATGATGAAAAGTGTGATATGTTTTCAGGTATCTCCTATACTAATAGAGCCACATGCTCACCGGTTTGCCACATGATGTAGGCCTATGGACTGAACAAGAAACCACCAAAAATTTTAACCAGTCATCATTCTCACAACACTGAGGACCAGTCATTCGAAATGACTTCTCCATGCATTTTATGCATTGGTAAAAGCACTATGATGAAAAGTGTGATATGTTTTCAGGTATCTCCTATACTAATAGAGCCACATGCTCACCGGTTTGCCACATGATGTAGGCCCATGGACTGAACAAGAAACCACCAAAAATTTTAACCAGTCATCGTTCTCACAACACTGAGGACCAGTCATTCGAAATGACTTCTCCATGCATTTTATGCATTGGTAAAAGCACTATGATGAAAAGTGTGATATGTTTTCAGGTATCTCCTATACTAATAGAGTCACATGCTCACCGGTTTGCCACATGATGTAGGCCCATGGACTGAACAAGAAACCACCAAAAATTTTAACCAGTCATCGTTCTCACAACACTGAGGACCAGTCATTCGAATTGACTTCTCCATGCATTTTATGCATTGGTAAAAGCACTATGATGAAAAGTGTGATATGTTTTCAGGTATCTCCTATACTAATAGAGCCACATGCTCACCGGTTTGCCACATGATGTAGGCCTATGGACTGAACAAGAAACCACCAAAAATTTTAACCAGTCATCGTTCTAACAACACTGAGGACCAGTCATTCGAAATGACTTCTCCATGCATTTTATGCATTGGTAAAAGCACTATGATGAAAAGTGTGATATGTTTTCAGGTATCTCCTATACTAATAGAGCCACATGCTCACCGGTTTGCCACATGATGTAGGCCTATGGACTGAACAAGAAACCACCAAAAATTTTAACCAGTCATCGTTCTCACAACACTGAGGACCAGTCATTCGAAATGACTTCTCCATGCATTTTATGCATTGGTAAAAGCACTATGATGAAAAGTGTGATATGTTTTCAGGTATCTCCTATAATAATAGAGCCACATGCTCACCGGTTTGCCACATGATGTAGGCCTATGGACTGAACAAGAAACCACCAAAAATTTTAACCAGTCATCATTCTCACAACACTGAGGACCAGTCATTCGAAATGACTTCTCCATGCATTTTCTGCATTGGTAAAAGCACTATGATGAAAAGTGTGATATGTTTTCAGGTATCTCCTATACTAATAGAGCCACATGCTCACCGGTTTGCCACATGATGTAGGCCTATGGACTGAACAAGAAACCACCAAAAATTTTAACCAGTCATCGTTCTCACAACACTGAGGACCAGTCATTCGAAATGACTTCTCCATGCATTTTATGCATTGGTAAAAGCACTATGATGAAAAGTGTGATATGTTTTCAGGTATCTCCTATACTAATAGAGCCACATGCTCACCGGTTTGCCACATGATGTAGGCCTATGGACTGAACAAGAAACCACCAAAAATTTTAACCAGTCATCGTTCTCACAACACTGAGGACCAGTCATTCGAAATGACTTCTCCATGCATTTTATGCATTGGTAAAAGCACTATGATGAAAAGTGTGATATGTTTTCAGGTATCTCCTATACTAATAGAGCCACATGCTCACCGGTTTGCCACATGATGTAGGCCTATGGACTGAACAAGAAACCACCAAAAATTTTAACCAGTCATCGTTCTCACAACACTGAGGACCAGTCATTCGAAATGACTTCTCCATGCATTTTATGCATTGGTAAAAGCACTATGATGAAAAGTGTGATATGTTTTCAGGTATCTCCTATACTAATAGAGCCACATGCTCACCGGTTTGCCACATGATGTAGGCCTATGGACTGAACAAGAAACCACCAAAAATTTTAACCAGTCATCGTTCTCACAACACTGAGGACCAGTCATTCGAAATGACTTCTCCATGCATTTTATGCATTGGTAAAAGCACTATGATGAAAAGTGTGATATGTTTTCAGGTATCTCCTATACTAATAGAGCCACATGCTCACCGGTTTGCCACATGATGTAGGCCTATGGACTGAACAAGAAACCACCAAAAATTTTAACCAGTCATCGTTCTCACAACACTGAGGACCAGTCATTCGAAATGACTTCTCCATGCATTTTATGCATTGGTAAAAGCACTATGATGAAAAGTGTGATATGTTTTCAGGTATCTCCTATACTAATAGAGCCACATGCTCACCGGCTTGCCACATGATGTAGGCCTATGGACTGAACAAGAAACCACCAAAAATTTTAACCAGTCATCGTTCTCACAACACTGAGGACCAGTCATTCGAAATGACTTCTCCATGCATTTTATGCATTGGTAAAAGCACTATGATGAAAAGTGTGATATGTTTTCAGGTATCTCCTATACTAATAGAGCCACATGCTCACCGGTTTGCCACATGATGTAGGCCTATGGACTGAACAAGAAACCACCAAAAATTTTAACCAGTCATCGTTCTCACAACACTGAGGACCAGTCATTCGAAATGACTTCTCCATGCATTTTATGCATTGGTAAAAGCACTATGATGAAAAGTGTGATATGTTTTCAGGTATCTCCTATACTAATAGAGCCACATGCTCACCGGTTTGCCACATGATGTAGGCCTATGGACTGAACAAGAAACCACCAAAAATTTTAACCAGTCATCGTTCTCACAACACTGAGGACCAGTCATTCGAAATGACTTCTCCATGCATTTTATGCATTGGTAAAAGCACTATGATGAAAAGTGTGATATGTTTTCAGGTATCTCCTATACTAATAGAGCCACATGCTCACCGGTTTGCCACATGATGTAGGCCTATGGACTGAACAAGAAACCACCAAAAATTTTAACCAGTCATCATTCTCACAACACTGAGGACCAGTCATTCGAAATGACTTCTCCATGCATTTTCTGCATTGGTAAAAGCACTATGATGAAAAGTGTGATATGTTTTCAGGTATCTCCTATACTAATAGAGCCACATGCTCACCGGTTTGCCACATGATGTAGGCCTATGGACTGAACAAGAAACCACCAAAAATTTTAACCAATCATTGTTCTCACAACACTGAGGACCAGTCATTCGAAATGACTTCTCCATGTATTTTATGCATTGGTAAAAGCACTATGATGAAAAGTGATATGTTTTCAGGTATCTCCTATACTAATAGAGCCACATGCTCACCGGTTTGCCACATGATGTAGGCCTATGGACTGAACAAGAAACCACCAAAAATTTTAACCAGTCATCGTTCTCACAACACTGAGGACCAGTCATTCGAAATGACTTCTCCATGCATTTTATGCATTGGTAAATGCACTATGATGAAAAGTGTGATATGTTTTCAGGTATCTCCTATACTAATAGAGCCACATGCTCACCGGTTTGCCACATGATGTAGGCCTATGGACTGAACAAGAAACCACCAAAAATTTTAACCAGTCATCGTTCTCACAACACTGAGGACCAGTCATTCGAAATGACTTCACCATGCATTTTATGCATTGGTAAAAGCACTATGATGAAAAGTGTGATATGTTTTCAGGTATCTCCTATACTAATAGAGCCACATGCTCACCGGTTTGCCACATGATGTAGGCCTATGGACTGAACAAGAAACCACCAAAAATTTTAACCAGTCATCGTTCTCACAACACTGAGGACCAGTCATTCGAAATGACTTCTCCATGCATTTTATGCATTGGTAAAAGCACTATGATGAAAAGTGTGATATGTTTTCAGGTATCTCCTATACTAATAGAGCCACATGCTCACCGGTTTGCCACATGATGTAGGCCTATGGACTGAACAAGAAACCACCAAAAATTTTAACCAGTCATCGTTCTCACAACACTGAGGACCAGTCATTCGAAATGACTTCTCCATGCATTTTATGCATTGGTAAAAGCACTATGATGAAAAGTGTGATATGTTTTCAGGTATCTCCTATACTAATAGAGCCACATGCTCACCGGTTTGCCACATGATGTAGGCCTATGGACTGAACAAGAAACCACCAAAAATTTTAACCAGTCATCGTTCTCACAACACTGAGGACCAGTCATTCGAAATGACTTCTCCATGCATTTTATGCATTGGTAAAAGCACTATGATGAAAAGTGTGATATGTTTTCAGGTATCTCCTATACTAATAGAGCCACATGCTCACCGGCTTGCCACATGATGTAGGCCTATGGACTGAACAAGAAACCACCAAAAATTTTAACCAGTCATCGTTCTCACAACACTGAGGACCAGTCATTCGAAATGACTTCTCCATGCATTTTATGCATTGGTAAAAGCACTATGATGAAAAGTGTGATATGTTTTCAGGTATCTCCTATACTAATAGAGCCACATGCTCACCGGTTTGCCACATGATGTAGGCCTATGGACTGAACAAGAAACCACCAAAAATTTTAACCAGTCATCGTTCTCACAACACTGAGGACCAGTCATTCGAAATGACTTCTCCATGCATTTTATGCATTGGTAAAAGCACTATGATGAAAAGTGTGATATGTTTTCAGGTATCTCCTATACTAATAGAGCCACATGCTCACCGGTTTGCCACATGATGTAGGCCTATGGACTGAACAAGAAACCACCAAAAATTTTAACCAGTCATCGTTCTCACAACACTGAGGACCAGTCATTCGAAATGACTTCTCCATGCATTTTATGCATTGGTAAAAGCACTATGATGAAAAGTGTGATATGTTTTCAGGTATCTCCTATACTAATAGAGCCACATGCTCACCGGTTTGCCACATGATGTAGGCCTATGGACTGAACAAGAAACCACCAAAAATTTTAACCAGTCATCATTCTCACAACACTGAGGACCAGTCATTCGAAATGACTTCTCCATGCATTTTCTGCATTGGTAAAAGCACTATGATGAAAAGTGTGATATGTTTTCAGGTATCTCCTATACTAATAGAGCCACATGCTCACCGGTTTGCCACATGATGTAGGCCTATGGACTGAACAAGAAACCACCAAAAATTTTAACCAGTCATTGTTCTCACAACACTGAGGACCAGTCATTCGAAATGACTTCTCCATGTATTTTATGCATTGGTAAAAGCACTATGATGAAAAGTGATATGTTTTCAGGTATCTCCTATACTAATAGAGCCACATGCTCACCGGTTTGCCACATGATGTAGGCCTATGGACTGAACAAGAAACCACCAAAAATTTTAACCAGTCATCGTTCTCACAACACTGAGGACCAGTCATTCGAAATGACTTCTCCATGCATTTTATGCATTGGTAAATGCACTATGATGAAAAGTGTGATATGTTTTCAGGTATCTCCTATACTAATAGAGCCACATGCTCACCGGTTTGCCACATGATGTAGGCCTATGGACTGAACAAGAAACCACCAAAAATTTTAACCAGTCATCGTTCTCACAACACTGAGGACCAGTCATTCGAAATGACTTCACCATGCATTTTATGCATTGGTAAAAGCACTATGATGAAAAGTGTGATATGTTTTCAGGTATCTCCTATACTAATAGAGCCACATGCTCACCGGTTTGCCACATGATGTAGGCCTATGGACTGAACAAGAAACCACCAAAAATTTTAACCAGTCATCGTTCTCACAACACTGAGGACCAGTCATTCGAAATGACTTCTCCATGCATTTTATGCATTGGTAAAAGCACTATGATGAAAAGTGTGATATGTTTTCAGGTATCGCCTATACTAATAGAGCCACATGCTCACCGGTTTGCCACATGATGTAGGCCTATGGACTGAACAAGAAACCACCAAAAATTTTAACCAGTCATCGTTCTCACAACACTGAGGACCAGTCATTCGAAATGACTTCTCCATGCATTTTATGCATTGGTAAAAGCACTATGATGAAAAGTGTGATATGTTTTCAGGTATCTCCTATACTAATAGAGCCACATGCTCACCGGTTTGCCACATGATGTAGGCCTATGGACTGAACAAGAAACCACCAAAAATTTTAACCAGTCATCGTTCTCACAACACTGAGGACCAGTCATTCGAAATGACTTCTCCATGCATTTTATGCATTGGTAAAAGCACTATGATGAAAAGTGTGATATGTTTTCAGGTATCTCCTATACTAATAGAGCCACATGCTCACCGGCTTGCCACATGATGTAGGCCTATAGACTGAACAAGAAACCACCAAAAATTTTAACCAGTCATCGTTCTCACAACACTGAGGACCAGTCATTCGAAATGACTTCTCCATGCATTTTATGCATTGGTAAAAGCACTATGATGAAAAGTGTGATATGTTTTCAGGTATCTCCTATACTAATAGAGCCACATGCTCACCGGTTTGCCACATGATGTAGGCCTATGGACTGAACAAGAAACCACCAAAAATTTTAACCAGTCATCGTTCTCACAACACTGAGGACCAGTCATTCGAAATGACTTCTCCATGCATTTTATGCATTGGTAAAAGCACTATGATGAAAAGTGTGATATGTTTTCAGGTATCTCCTATACTAATAGAGCCACATGCTCACCGGTTTGCCACATGATGTAGGCCTATGGACTGAACAAGAAACCTATGGACTGAACAAGAAACCACCAAAAATTTTAACCAGTCATCGTTCTCACAACACTGAGGACCAGTCATTCGAAATGACTTCTCCATGCATTTTATGCATTGGTAAAAGCACTATGATGAAAAGTGTGATATGTTTTCAGGTATCTCCTATACTAATAGAGCCACATGCTCACCGGTTTGCCACATGATGTAGGCCTATGGACTGAACAAGAAACCACCAAAAATTTTAACCAGTCATCATTCTCACAACACTGAGGACCAGTCATTCGAAATGACTTCTCCATGCATTTTCTGCATTGGTAAAAGCACTATGATGAAAAGTGTGATATGTTTTCAGGTATCTCCTATACTAATAGAGCCACATGCTCACCGGTTTGCCACATGATGTAGGCCTATGGACTGAACAAGAAACCACCAAAAATTTTAACCAGTCATTGTTCTCACAACACTGAGGACCAGTCATTCGAAATGACTTCTCCATGTATTTTATGCATTGGTAAAAGCACTATGATGAAAAGTGATATGTTTTCAGGTATCTCCTATACTAATAGAGCCACATGCTCACCGGTTTGCCACATGATGTAGGCCTATGGACTGAACAAGAAACCACCAAAAATTTTAACCAGTCATCGTTCTCACAACACTGAGGACCAGTCATTCGAAATGACTTCTCCATGCATTTTATGCATTGGTAAATGCACTATGATGAAAAGTGTGATATGTTTTCAGGTATCTCCTATACTAATAGAGCCACATGCTCACCGGTTTGCCACATGATGTAGGCCTATGGACTGAACAAGAAACCACCAAAAATTTTAACCAGTCATCGTTCTCACAACACTGAGGACCAGTCATTCGAAATGACTTCTCCATGTATTTTATGCATTGGTAAAAGCACTATGATGAAAAGTGATATGTTTTCAGGTATCTCCTATACTAATAGAGCCACATGCTCACCGGTTTGCCACATGATGTAGGCCTATGGACTGAACAAGAAACCACCAAAAATTTTAACCAGTCATCGTTCTCACAACACTGAGGACCAGTCATTCGAAATGACTTCTCCATGCATTTTATGCATTGGTAAATGCACTATGATGAAAAGTGTGATATGTTTTCAGGTATCTCCTATACTAATAGAGCCACATGCTCACCGGTTTGCCACATGATGTAGGCCTATGGACTGAACAAGAAACCACCAAAAATTTTAACCAGTCATCGTTCTCACAACACTGAGGACCAGTCATTCGAAATGACTTCACCATGCATTTTATGCATTGGTAAAAGCACTATGATGAAAAGTGTGATATGTTTTCAGGTATCTCCTATACTAATAGAGCCACATGCTCACCGGTTTGCCACATGATGTAGGCCTATGGACTGAACAAGAAACCACCAAAAATTTTAACCAGTCATCGTTCTCACAACACTGAGGACCAGTCATTCGAAATGACTTCTCCATGCATTTTATGCATTGGTAAAAGCACTATGATGAAAAGTGTGATATGTTTTCAGGTATCGCCTATACTAATAGAGCCACATGCTCACCGGTTTGCCACATGATGTAGGCCTATGGACTGAACAAGAAACCACCAAAAATTTTAACCAGTCATCGTTCTCACAACACTGAGGACCAGTCATTCGAAATGACTTCTCCATGCATTTTATGCATTGGTAAAAGCACTATGATGAAAAGTGTGATATGTTTTCAGGTATCTCCTATACTAATAGAGCCACATGCTCACCGGCTTGCCACATGATGTAGGCCTATGGACTGAACAAGAAACCACCAAAAATTTTAACCAGTCATCGTTCTCACAACACTGAGGACCAGTCATTCGAAATGACTTCTCCATGCATTTTATGCATTGGTAAAAGCACTATGATGAAAAGTGTGATATGTTTTCAGGTATCTCCTATACTAATAGAGCCACATGCTCACCGGTTTGCCACATGATGTAGGCCTATGGACTGAACAAGAAACCACCAAAAATTTTAACCAGTCATCGTTCTCACAACACTGAGGACCAGTCATTCGAAATGACTTCTCCATGCATTTTATGCATTGGTAAAAGCACTATGATGAAAAGTGTGATATGTTTTCAGGTATCTCCTATACTAATAGAGCCACATGCTCACCGGTTTGCCACATGATGTAGGCCTATGGACTGAACAAGAAACCACCAAAAATTTTAACCAGTCATCGTTCTCACAACACTGAGGACCAGTCATTCGAAATGACTTCTCCATGCATTTTATGCATTGGTAAAAGCACTATGATGAAAAGTGTGATATGTTTTCAGGTATCTCCTATACTAATAGAGCCACATGCTCACCGGTTTGCCACATGATGTAGGCCTATGGACTGAACAAGAAACCACCAAAAATTTTAACCAGTCATCATTCTCACAACACTGAGGACCAGTCATTCGAAATGACTTCTCCATGCATTTTCTGCATTGGTAAAAGCACTATGATGAAAAGTGTGATATGTTTTCAGGTATCTCCTATACTAATAGAGCCACATGCTCACCGGTTTGCCACATGATGTAGGCCTATGGACTGAACAAGAAACCACCAAAAATTTTAACCAGTCATTGTTCTCACAACACTGAGGACCAGTCATTCGAAATGACTTCTCCATGTATTTTATGCATTGGTAAAAGCACTATGATGAAAAGTGATATGTTTTCAGGTATCTCCTATACTAATAGAGCCACATGCTCACCGGTTTGCCACATGATGTAGGCCTATGGACTGAACAAGAAACCACCAAAAATTTTAACCAGTCATCGTTCTCACAACACTGAGGACCAGTCATTCGAAATGACTTCTCCATGCATTTTATGCATTGGCAAATGCACTATGATGAAAAGTGTGATATGTTTTCAGGTATCTCCTATACTAATAGAGCCACATGCTCACCGGTTTGCCACATGATGTAGGCCTATGGACTGAACAAGAAACCACCAAAAATTTTAACCAGTCATCGTTCTCACAACACTGAGGACCAGTCATTCGAAATGACTTCACCATGCATTTTATGCATTGGTAAAAGCACTATGATGAAAAGTGTGATATGTTTTCAGGTATCTCCTATACTAATAGAGCCACATGCTCACCGGTTTGCCACATGATGTAGGCCTATGGACTGAACAAGAAACCACCAAAAATTTTAACCAGTCATCGTTCTCACAACACTGAGGACCAGTCATTCGAAATGACTTCTCCATGCATTTTATGCATTGGTAAAAGCACTATGATGAAAAGTGTGATATGTTTTCAGGTATCGCCTATACTAATAGAGCCACATGCTCACCGGTTTGCCACATGATGTACTGAACAAGAAACCACCAAAAATTTTAACCAGTCATCGTTCTCACAACACTGAGGACCAGTCATTCGAAATGACTTCTCCATGCATTTTATGCATTGGTAAAAGCACTATGATGAAAAGTGTGATATGTTTTCAGGTATCTCCTATACTAATAGAGCCACATGCTCACCGGTTTGCCACATGATGTAGGCCTATGGACTGAACAAGAAACCACCAAAAATTTTAACCAGTCATCGTTCTCACAACACTGAGGACCAGTCATTCGAAATGACTTCTCCATGCATTTTATGCATTGGTAAAAGCACTATGATGAAAAGTGTGATATGTTTTCAGGTATCTCCTATACTAATAGAGCCACATGCTCACCGGTTTGCCACATGATGTAGGCCTATGGACTGAACAAGAAACCACCAAAAATTTTAACCAGTCATCGTTCTCACAACACTGAGGACCAGTCATTCGAAATGACTTCTCCATGCATTTTATGCATTGGTAAAAGCACTATGATGAAAAGTGTGATATGTTTTCAGGTATCTCCTATACTAATAGAGCCACATGCTCACCGGTTTGCCACATGATGTAGGCCTATGGACTGAACAAGAAACCACCAAAAATTTTAACCAGTCATCGTTCTCACAACACTGAGGACCAGTCATTCGAAATGACTTCTCCATGCATTTTATGCATTGGTAAAAGCACTATGATGAAAAGTGTGATATGTTTTCAGGTATCTCCTATACTAATAGAGCCACATGCTCACCGGTTTGCCACATGATGTAGGCCTATGGACTGAACAAGAAACCACCAAAAATTTTAACCAGTCATCGTTCTCACAACACTGAGGACCAGTCATTCGAAATGACTTCTCCATGCATTTTATGCATTGGTAAAAGCACTATGATGAAAAGTGTGATATGTTTTCAGGTATCTCCTATACTAATAGAGCCACATGCTCACCGGTTTGCCACATGATGTAGGCCTATGGACTGAACAAGAAACCACCAAAAATTTTAACCAGTCATCGTTCTCACAACACTGAGGACCAGTCATTCGAAATGACTTCTCCATGCATTTTATGCATTGGTAAAAGCACTATGATGAAAAGTGTGATATGTTTTCAGGTATCTCCTATACTAATAGAGCCACATGCTCACCGGTTTGCCACATGATGTAGGCCTATGGACTGAACAAGAAACCACCAAAAATTTTAACCAGTCATCGTTCTCACAACACTGAGGACCAGTCATTCGAAATGACTTCTCCATGCATTTTATGCATTGGTAAAAGCACTATGATGAAAAGTGTGATATGTTTTCAGGTATCTCCTATACTAATAGAGCCACATGCTCACCGGTTTGCCACATGATGTAGGCCTATGGACTGAACAAGAAACCACCAAAAATTTTAACCAGTCATCGTTCTCACAACACTGAGGACCAGTCATTCGAAATGACTTCTCCATGCATTTTATGCATTGGTAAAAGCACTATGATGAAAAGTGTGATATGTTTTCAGGTATCTCCTATACTAATAGAGCCACATGCTCACCGGTTTGCCACATGATGTAGGCCTATGGACTGAACAAGAAACCACCAAAAATTTTAACCAGTCATCGTTCTCACAACACTGAGGACCAGTCATTCGAAATGACTTCTCCATGCATTTTATGCATTGGTAAAAGCACTATGATGAAAAGTGTGATATGTTTTCAGGTATCTCCTATACTAATAGAGCCACATGCTCACCGGTTTGCCACATGATGTAGGCCTATGGACTGAACAAGAAACCACCAAAAATTTTAACCAGTCATCGTTCTCACAACACTGAGGACCAGTCATTCGAAATGACTTCTCCATGCATTTTATGCATTGGTAAAAGCACTATGATGAAAAGTGTGATATGTTTTCAGGTATCTCCTATACTAATAGAGCCACATGCTCACCGGTTTGCCACATGATGTAGGCCTATGGACTGAACAAGAAACCACCAAAAATTTTAACCAGTCATCGTTCTCACAACACTGAGGACCAGTCATTCGAAATGACTTCTCCATGCATTTTATGCATTGGTAAAAGCACTATGATGAAAAGTGTGATATGTTTTCAGGTATCTCCTATACTAATAGAGCCACATGCTCACCGGTTTGCCACATGATGTAGGCCTATGGACTGAACAAGAAACCACCAAAAATTTTAACCAGTCATCGTTCTCACAACACTGAGGACCAGTCATTCGAAATGACTTCTCCATGCATTTTATGCATTGGTAAAAGCACTATGATGAAAAGTGTGATATGTTTTCAGGTATCTCCTATACTAATAGAGCCACATGCTCACCGGTTTGCCACATGATGTAGGCCTATGGACTGAACAAGAAACCACCAAAAATTTTAACCAGTCATCGTTCTCACAACACTGAGGACCAGTCATTCGAAATGACTTCTCCATGCATTTTATGCATTGGTAAAAGCACTATGATGAAAAGTGTGATATGTTTTCAGGTATCTCCTATACTAATAGAGCCACATGCTCACCGGTTTGCCACATGATGTAGGCCTATGGACTGAACAAGAAACCACCAAAAATTTTAACCAGTCATCGTTCTCACAACACTGAGGACCAGTCATTCGAAATGACTTCTCCATGCATTTTATGCATTGGTAAAAGCACTATGATGAAAAGTGTGATATGTTTTCAGGTATCTCCTATACTAATAGAGCCACATGCTCACCGGTTTGCCACATGATGTAGGCCTATGGACTGAACAAGAAACCACCAAAAATTTTAACCAGTCATCGTTCTCACAACACTGAGGACCAGTCATTCGAAATGACTTCTCCATGCATTTTATGCATTGGTAAAAGCACTATGATGAAAAGTGTGATATGTTTTCAGGTATCTCCTATACTAATAGAGCCACATGCTCACCGGTTTGCCACATGATGTAGGCCTATGGACTGAACAAGAAACCACCAAAAATTTTAACCAGTCATCGTTCTCACAACACTGAGGACCAGTCATTCGAAATGACTTCTCCATGCATTTTATGCATTGGTAAAAGCACTATGATGAAAAGTGTGATATGTTTTCAGGTATCTCCTATACTAATAGAGCCACATGCTCACCGGTTTGCCACATGATGTAGGCCTATGGACTGAACAAGAAACCACCAAAAATTTTAACCAGTCATCGTTCTCACAACACTGAGGACCAGTCATTCGAAATGACTTCTCCATGCATTTTATGCATTGGTAAAAGCACTATGATGAAAAGTGTGATATGTTTTCAGGTATCTCCTATACTAATAGAGCCACATGCTCACCGGTTTGCCACATGATGTAGGCCTATGGACTGAACAAGAAACCACCAAAAATTTTAACCAGTCATCGTTCTCACAACACTGAGGACCAGTCATTCGAAATGACTTCTCCATGCATTTTATGCATTGGTAAAAGCACTATGATGAAAAGTGTGATATGTTTTCAGGTATCTCCTATACTAATAGAGCCACATGCTCACCGGTTTGCCACATGATGTAGGCCTATGGACTGAACAAGAAACCACCAAAAATTTTAACCAGTCATCGTTCTCACAACACTGAGGACCAGTCATTCGAAATGACTTCTCCATGCATTTTATGCATTGGTAAAAGCACTATGATGAAAAGTGTGATATGTTTTCAGGTATCTCCTATACTAATAGAGCCACATGCTCACCGGTTTGCCACATGATGTAGGCCTATGGACTGAACAAGAAACCACCAAAAATTTTAACCAGTCATCGTTCTCACAACACTGAGGACCAGTCATTCGAAATGACTTCTCCATGCATTTTATGCATTGGTAAAAGCACTATGATGAAAAGTGTGATATGTTTTCAGGTATCTCCTATACTAATAGAGCCACATGCTCACCGGTTTGCCACATGATGTAGGCCGCCTATGGACTGAACAAGAAACCACCAAAAATTTTAACCAGTCATCGTTCTCACAACACTGAGGACCAGTCATTCGAAATGACTTCTCCATGCATTTTATGCATTGGTAAAAGCACTATGATGAAAAGTGTGATATGTTTTCAGGTATCTCCTATACTAATAGAGCCACATGCTCACCGGTTTGCCACATGATGTAGGCCTATGGACTGAACAAGAAACCACCAAAAATTTTAACCAGTCATCGTTCTCACAACACTGAGGACCAGTCATTCGAAATGACTTCTCCATGCATTTTATGCATTGGTAAAAGCACTATGATGAAAAGTGTGATATGTTTTCAGGTATCTCCTATACTAATAGAGCCACATGCTCACCGGTTTGCCACATGATGTAGGCCTATGGACTGAACAAGAAACCACCAAAAATTTTAACCAGTCATCGTTCTCACAACACTGAGGACCAGTCATTCGAAATGACTTCTCCATGCATTTTATGCATTGGTAAAAGCACTATGATGAAAAGTGTGATATGTTTTCAGGTATCTCCTATACTAATAGAGCCACATGCTCACCGGTTTGCCACATGATGTAGGCCTATGGACTGAACAAGAAACCACCAAAAATTTTAACCAGTCATCGTTCTCACAACACTGAGGACCAGTCATTCGAAATGACTTCTCCATGCATTTTATGCATTGGTAAAAGCACTATGATGAAAAGTGTGATATGTTTTCAGGTATCTCCTATACTAATAGAGCCACATGCTCACCGGTTTGCCACATGATGTAGGCCTATGGACTGAACAAGAAACCACCAAAAATTTTAACCAGTCATCGTTCTCACAACACTGAGGACCAGTCATTCGAAATGACTTCTCCATGCATTTTATGCATTGGTAAAAGCACTATGATGAAAAGTGTGATATGTTTTCAGGTATCTCCTATACTAATAGAGCCACATGCTCACCGGTTTGCCACATGATGTAGGCCTATGGACTGAACAAGAAACCACCAAAAATTTTAACCAGTCATCGTTCTCACAACACTGAGGACCAGTCATTCGAAATGACTTCTCCATGCATTTTATGCATTGGTAAAAGCACTATGATGAAAAGTGTGATATGTTTTCAGGTATCTCCTATACTAATAGAGCCACATGCTCACCGGTTTGCCACATGATGTAGGCCTATGGACTGAACAAGAAACCACCAAAAATTTTAACCAGTCATCGTTCTCACAACACTGAGGACCAGTCATTCGAAATGACTTCTCCATGCATTTTATGCATTGGTAAAAGCACTATGATGAAAAGTGTGATATGTTTTCAGGTATCTCCTATACTAATAGAGCCACATGCTCACCGGTTTGCCACATGATGTAGGCCTATGGACTGAACAAGAAACCACCAAAAATTTTAACCAGTCATCGTTCTCACAACACTGAGGACCAGTCATTCGAAATGACTTCTCCATGCATTTTATGCATTGGTAAAAGCACTATGATGAAAAGTGTGATATGTTTTCAGGTATCTCCTATACTAATAGAGCCACATGCTCACCGGTTTGCCACATGATGTAGGCCTATGGACTGAACAAGAAACCACCAAAAATTTTAACCAGTCATCGTTCTCACAACACTGAGGACCAGTCATTCGAAATGACTTCTCCATGCATTTTATGCATTGGTAAAAGCACTATGATGAAAAGTGTGATATGTTTTCAGGTATCTCCTATACTAATAGAGCCACATGCTCACCGGTTTGCCACATGATGTAGGCCTATGGACTGAACAAGAAACCACCAAAAATTTTAACCAGTCATCGTTCTCACAACACTGAGGACCAGTCATTCGAAATGACTTCTCCATGCATTTTATGCATTGGTAAAAGCACTATGATGAAAAGTGTGATATGTTTTCAGGTATCTCCTATACTAATAGAGCCACATGCTCACCGGTTTGCCACATGATGTAGGCCTATGGACTGAACAAGAAACCACCAAAAATTTTAACCAGTCATCGTTCTCACAACACTGAGGACCAGTCATTCGAAATGACTTCTCCATGCATTTTATGCATTGGTAAAAGCACTATGATGAAAAGTGTGATATGTTTTCAGGTATCTCCTATACTAATAGAGCCACATGCTCACCGGTTTGCCACATGATGTAGGCCTATGGACTGAACAAGAAACCACCAAAAATTTTAACCAGTCATCGTTCTCACAACACTGAGGACCAGTCATTCGAAATGACTTCTCCATGCATTTTATGCATTGGTAAAAGCACTATGATGAAAAGTGTGATATGTTTTCAGGTATCTCCTATACTAATAGAGCCACATGCTCACCGGTTTGCCACATGATGTAGGCCTATGGACTGAACAAGAAACCACCAAAAATTTTAACCAGTCATCGTTCTCACAACACTGAGGACCAGTCATTCGAAATGACTTCTCCATGCATTTTATGCATTGGTAAAAGCACTATGATGAAAAGTGTGATATGTTTTCAGGTATCTCCTATACTAATAGAGCCACATGCTCACCGGTTTGCCACATGATGTAGGCCTATGGACTGAACAAGAAACCACCAAAAATTTTAACCAGTCATCGTTCTCACAACACTGAGGACCAGTCATTCGAAATGACTTCTCCATGCATTTTATGCATTGGTAAAAGCACTATGATGAAAAGTGTGATATGTTTTCAGGTATCTCCTATACTAATAGAGCCACATGCTCACCGGTTTGCCACATGATGTAGGCCTATGGACTGAACAAGAAACCACCAAAAATTTTAACCAGTCATCGTTCTCACAACACTGAGGACCAGTCATTCGAAATGACTTCTCCATGCATTTTATGCATTGGTAAAAGCACTATGATGAAAAGTGTGATATGTTTTCAGGTATCTCCTATACTAATAGAGCCACATGCTCACCGGTTTGCCACATGATGTAGGCCTATGGACTGAACAAGAAACCACCAAAAATTTTAACCAGTCATCGTTCTCACAACACTGAGGACCAGTCATTCGAAATGACTTCTCCATGCATTTTATGCATTGGTAAAAGCACTATGATGAAAAGTGTGATATGTTTTCAGGTATCTCCTATACTAATAGAGCCACATGCTCACCGGTTTGCCACATGATGTAGGCCTATGGACTGAACAAGAAACCACCAAAAATTTTAACCAGTCATCGTTCTCACAACACTGAGGACCAGTCATTCGAAATGACTTCTCCATGCATTTTATGCATTGGTAAAAGCACTATGATGAAAAGTGTGATATGTTTTCAGGTATCTCCTATACTAATAGAGCCACATGCTCACCGGTTTGCCACATGATGTAGGCCTATGGACTGAACAAGAAACCACCAAAAATTTTAACCAGTCATCGTTCTCACAACACTGAGGACCAGTCATTCGAAATGACTTCTCCATGCATTTTATGCATTGGTAAAAGCACTATGATGAAAAGTGTGATATGTTTTCAGGTATCTCCTATACTAATAGAGCCACATGCTCACCGGTTTGCCACATGATGTAGGCCTATGGACTGAACAAGAAACCACCAAAAATTTTAACCAGTCATCGTTCTCGTACAACACTGAGGACCAGTCATTCGAAATGACTTCTCCATGCATTTTATGCATTGGTAAAAGCACTATGATGAAAAGTGTGATATGTTTTCAGGTATCTCCTATACTAATAGAGCCACATGCTCACCGGTTTGCCACATGATGTAGGCCTATGGACTGAACAAGAAACCACCAAAAATTTTAACCAGTCATCGTTCTCACAACACTGAGGACCAGTCATTCGAAATGACTTCTCCATGCATTTTATGCATTGGTAAAAGCACTATGATGAAAAGTGTGATATGTTTTCAGGTATCTCCTATACTAATAGAGCCACATGCTCACCGGTTTGCCACATGATGTAGGCCTATGGACTGAACAAGAAACCACCAAAAATTTTAACCAGTCATCGTTCTCACAACACTGAGGACCAGTCATTCGAAATGACTTCTCCATGCATTTTATGCATTGGTAAAAGCACTATGATGAAAAGTGTGATATGTTTTCAGGTATCTCCTATACTAATAGAGCCACATGCTCACCGGTTTGCCACATGATGTAGGCCTATGGACTGAACAAGAAACCACCAAAAATTTTAACCAGTCATCGTTCTCACAACACTGAGGACCAGTCATTCGAAATGACTTCTCCATGCATTTTATGCATTGGTAAAAGCACTATGATGAAAAGTGTGATATGTTTTCAGGTATCTCCTATACTAATAGAGCCACATGCTCACCGGTTTGCCACATGATGTAGGCCTATGGACTGAACAAGAAACCACCAAAAATTTTAACCAGTCATCGTTCTCACAACACTGAGGACCAGTCATTCGAAATGACTTCTCCATGCATTTTATGCATTGGTAAAAGCACTATGATGAAAAGTGTGATATGTTTTCAGGTATCTCCTATACTAATAGAGCCACATGCTCACCGGTTTGCCACATGATGTAGGCCTATGGACTGAACAAGAAACCACCAAAAATTTTAACCAGTCATCGTTCTCACAACACTGAGGACCAGTCATTCGAAATGACTTCTCCATGCATTTTATGCATTGGTAAAAGCACTATGATGAAAAGTGTGATATGTTTTCAGGTATCTCCTATACTAATAGAGCCACATGCTCACCGGTTTGCCACATGATGTAGGCCTATGGACTGAACAAGAAACCACCAAAAATTTTAACCAGTCATCGTTCTCACAACACTGAGGACCAGTCATTCGAAATGACTTCTCCATGCATTTTATGCATTGGTAAAAGCACTATGATGAAAAGTGTGATATGTTTTCAGGTATCTCCTATACTAATAGAGCCACATGCTCACCGGTTTGCCACATGATGTAGGCCTATGGACTGAACAAGAAACCACCAAAAATTTTAACCAGTCATCGTTCTCACAACACTGAGGACCAGTCATTCGAAATGACTTCTCCATGCATTTTATGCATTGGTAAAAGCACTATGATGAAAAGTGTGATATGTTTTCAGGTATCTCCTATACTAATAGAGCCACATGCTCACCGGTTTGCCACATGATGTAGGCCTATGGACTGAACAAGAAACCACCAAAAATTTTAACCAGTCATCGTTCTCACAACACTGAGGACCAGTCATTCGAAATGACTTCTCCATGCATTTTATGCATTGGTAAAAGCACTATGATGAAAAGTGTGATATGTTTTCAGGTATCTCCTATACTAATAGAGCCACATGCTCACCGGTTTGCCACATGATGTAGGCCTATGGACTGAACAAGAAACCACCAAAAATTTTAACCAGTCATCGTTCTCACAACACTGAGGACCAGTCATTCGAAATGACTTCTCCATGCATTTTATGCATTGGTAAAAGCACTATGATGAAAAGTGTGATATGTTTTCAGGTATCTCCTATACTAATAGAGCCACATGCTCACCGGTTTGCCACATGATGTAGGCCTATGGACTGAACAAGAAACCACCAAAAATTTTAACCAGTCATCGTTCTCACAACACTGAGGACCAGTCATTCGAAATGACTTCTCCATGCATTTTATGCATTGGTAAAAGCACTATGATGAAAAGTGTGATATGTTTTCAGGTATCTCCTATACTAATAGAGCCACATGCTCACCGGTTTGCCACATGATGTAGGCCTATGGACTGAACAAGAAACCACCAAAAATTTTAACCAGTCATCGTTCTCACAACACTGAGGACCAGTCATTCGAAATGACTTCTCCATGCATTTTATGCATTGGTAAAAGCACTATGATGAAAAGTGTGATATGTTTTCAGGTATCTCCTATACTAATAGAGCCACATGCTCACCGGTTTGCCACATGATGTAGGCCTATGGACTGAACAAGAAACCACCAAAAATTTTAACCAGTCATCGTTCTCACAACACTGAGGACCAGTCATTCGAAATGACTTCTCCATGCATTTTATGCATTGGTAAAAGCACTATGATGAAAAGTGTGATATGTTTTCAGGTATCTCCTATACTAATAGAGCCACATGCTCACCGGTTTGCCACATGATGTAGGCCTATGGACTGAACAAGAAACCACCAAAAATTTTAACCAGTCATCGTTCTCACAACACTGAGGACCAGTCATTCGAAATGACTTCTCCATGCATTTTATGCATTGGTAAAAGCACTATGATGAAAAGTGTGATATGTTTTCAGGTATCTCCTATACTAATAGAGCCACATGCTCACCGGTTTGCCACATGATGTAGGCCTATGGACTGAACAAGAAACCACCAAAAATTTTAACCAGTCATCGTTCTCACAACACTGAGGACCAGTCATTCGAAATGACTTCTCCATGCATTTTATGCATTGGTAAAAGCACTATGATGAAAAGTGTGATATGTTTTCAGGTATCTCCTATACTAATAGAGCCACATGCTCACCGGTTTGCCACATGATGTAGGCCTATGGACTGAACAAGAAACCACCAAAAATTTTAACCAGTCATCGTTCTCACAACACTGAGGACCAGTCATTCGAAATGACTTCTCCATGCATTTTATGCATTGGTAAAAGCACTATGATGAAAAGTGTGATATGTTTTCAGGTATCTCCTATACTAATAGAGCCACATGCTCACCGGTTTGCCACATGATGTAGGCCTATGGACTGAACAAGAAACCACCAAAAATTTTAACCAGTCATCGTTCTCACAACACTGAGGACCAGTCATTCGAAATGACTTCTCCATGCATTTTATGCATTGGTAAAAGCACTATGATGAAAAGTGTGATATGTTTTCAGGTATCTCCTATACTAATAGAGCCACATGCTCACCGGTTTGCCACATGATGTAGGCCTATGGACTGAACAAGAAACCACCAAAAATTTTAACCAGTCATCGTTCTCACAACACTGAGGACCAGTCATTCGAAATGACTTCTCCATGCATTTTATGCATTGGTAAAAGCACTATGATGAAAAGTGTGATATGTTTTCAGGTATCTCCTATACTAATAGAGCCACATGCTCACCGGTTTGCCACATGATGTAGGCCTATGGACTGAACAAGAAACCACCAAAAATTTTAACCAGTCATCGTTCTCACAACACTGAGGACCAGTCATTCGAAATGACTTCTCCATGCATTTTATGCATTGGTAAAAGCACTATGATGAAAAGTGTGATATGTTTTCAGGTATCTCCTATACTAATAGAGCCACATGCTCACCGGTTTGCCACATGATGTAGGCCTATGGACTGAACAAGAAACCACCAAAAATTTTAACCAGTCATCGTTCTCACAACACTGAGGACCAGTCATTCGAAATGACTTCTCCATGCATTTTATGCATTGGTAAAAGCACTATGATGAAAAGTGTGATATGTTTTCAGGTATCTCCTATACTAATAGAGCCACATGCTCACCGGTTTGCCACATGATGTAGGCCTATGGACTGAACAAGAAACCACCAAAAATTTTAACCAGTCATCGTTCTCACAACACTGAGGACCAGTCATTCGAAATGACTTCTCCATGCATTTTATGCATTGGTAAAAGCACTATGATGAAAAGTGTGATATGTTTTCAGGTATCTCCTATACTAATAGAGCCACATGCTCACCGGTTTGCCACATGATGTAGGCCTATGGACTGAACAAGAAACCACCAAAAATTTTAACCAGTCATCGTTCTCACAACACTGAGGACCAGTCATTCGAAATGACTTCTCCATGCATTTTATGCATTGGTAAAAGCACTATGATGAAAAGTGTGATATGTTTTCAGGTATCTCCTATACTAATAGAGCCACATGCTCACCGGTTTGCCACATGATGTAGGCCTATGGACTGAACAAGAAACCACCAAAAATTTTAACCAGTCATCGTTCTCACAACACTGAGGACCAGTCATTCGAAATGACTTCTCCATGCATTTTATGCATTGGTAAAAGCACTATGATGAAAAGTGTGATATGTTTTCAGGTATCTCCTATACTAATAGAGCCACATGCTCACCGGTTTGCCACATGATGTAGGCCTATGGACTGAACAAGAAACCACCAAAAATTTTAACCAGTCATCGTTCTCACAACACTGAGGACCAGTCATTCGAAATGACTTCTCCATGCATTTTATGCATTGGTAAAAGCACTATGATGAAAAGTGTGATATGTTTTCAGGTATCTCCTATACTAATAGAGCCACATGCTCACCGGTTTGCCACATGATGTAGGCCTATGGACTGAACAAGAAACCACCAAAAATTTTAACCAGTCATCGTTCTCACAACACTGAGGACCAGTCATTCGAAATGACTTCTCCATGCATTTTATGCATTGGTAAAAGCACTATGATGAAAAGTGTGATATGTTTTCAGGTATCTCCTATACTAATAGAGCCACATGCTCACCGGTTTGCCACATGATGTAGGCCTATGGACTGAACAAGAAACCACCAAAAATTTTAACCAGTCATCGTTCTCACAACACTGAGGACCAGTCATTCGAAATGACTTCTCCATGCATTTTATGCATTGGTAAAAGCACTATGATGAAAAGTGTGATATGTTTTCAGGTATCTCCTATACTAATAGAGCCACATGCTCACCGGTTTGCCACATGATGTAGGCCTATGGACTGAACAAGAAACCACCAAAAATTTTAACCAGTCATCGTTCTCACAACACTGAGGACCAGTCATTCGAAATGACTTCTCCATGCATTTTATGCATTGGTAAAAGCACTATGATGAAAAGTGTGATATGTTTTCAGGTATCTCCTATACTAATAGAGCCACATGCTCACCGGTTTGCCACATGATGTAGGCCTATGGACTGAACAAGAAACCACCAAAAATTTTAACCAGTCATCGTTCTCACAACACTGAGGACCAGTCATTCGAAATGACTTCTCCATGCATTTTATGCATTGGTAAAAGCACTATGATGAAAAGTGTGATATGTTTTCAGGTATCTCCTATACTAATAGAGCCACATGCTCACCGGTTTGCCACATGATGTAGGCCTATGGACTGAACAAGAAACCACCAAAAATTTTAACCAGTCATCGTTCTCACAACACTGAGGACCAGTCATTCGAAATGACTTCTCCATGCATTTTATGCATTGGTAAAAGCACTATGATGAAAAGTGTGATATGTTTTCAGGTATCTCCTATACTAATAGAGCCACATGCTCACCGGTTTGCCACATGATGTAGGCCTATGGACTGAACAAGAAACCACCAAAAATTTTAACCAGTCATCGTTCTCACAACACTGAGGACCAGTCATTCGAAATGACTTCTCCATGCATTTTATGCATTGGTAAAAGCACTATGATGAAAAGTGTGATATGTTTTCAGGTATCTCCTATACTAATAGAGCCACATGCTCACCGGTTTGCCACATGATGTAGGCCTATGGACTGAACAAGAAACCACCAAAAATTTTAACCAGTCATCGTTCTCACAACACTGAGGACCAGTCATTCGAAATGACTTCTCCATGCATTTTATGCATTGGTAAAAGCACTATGATGAAAAGTGTGATATGTTTTCAGGTATCTCCTATACTAATAGAGCCACATGCTCACCGGTTTGCCACATGATGTAGGCCTATGGACTGAACAAGAAACCACCAAAAATTTTAACCAGTCATCGTTCTCACAACACTGAGGACCAGTCATTCGAAATGACTTCTCCATGCATTTTATGCATTGGTAAAAGCACTATGATGAAAAGTGTGATATGTTTTCAGGTATCTCCTATACTAATAGAGCCACATGCTCACCGGTTTGCCACATGATGTAGGCCTATGGACTGAACAAGAAACCACCAAAAATTTTAACCAGTCATCGTTCTCACAACACTGAGGACCAGTCATTCGAAATGACTTCTCCATGCATTTTATGCATTGGTAAAAGCACTATGATGAAAAGTGTGATATGTTTTCAGGTATCTCCTATACTAATAGAGCCACATGCTCACCGGTTTGCCACATGATGTAGGCCTATGGACTGAACAAGAAACCACCAAAAATTTTAACCAGTCATCGTTCTCACAACACTGAGGACCAGTCATTCGAAATGACTTCTCCATGCATTTTATGCATTGGTAAAAGCACTATGATGAAAAGTGTGATATGTTTTCAGGTATCTCCTATACTAATAGAGCCACATGCTCACCGGTTTGCCACATGATGTAGGCCTATGGACTGAACAAGAAACCACCAAAAATTTTAACCAGTCATCGTTCTCACAACACTGAGGACCAGTCATTCGAAATGACTTCTCCATGCATTTTATGCATTGGTAAAAGCACTATGATGAAAAGTGTGATATGTTTTCAGGTATCTCCTATACTAATAGAGCCACATGCTCACCGGTTTGCCACATGATGTAGGCCTATGGACTGAACAAGAAACCACCAAAAATTTTAACCAGTCATCGTTCTCACAACACTGAGGACCAGTCATTCGAAATGACTTCTCCATGCATTTTATGCATTGGTAAAAGCACTATGATGAAAAGTGTGATATGTTTTCAGGTATCTCCTATACTAATAGAGCCACATGCTCACCGGTTTGCCACATGATGTAGGCCTATGGACTGAACAAGAAACCACCAAAAATTTTAACCAGTCATCGTTCTCACAACACTGAGGACCAGTCATTCGAAATGACTTCTCCATGCATTTTATGCATTGGTAAAAGCACTATGATGAAAAGTGTGATATGTTTTCAGGTATCTCCTATACTAATAGAGCCACATGCTCACCGGTTTGCCACATGATGTAGGCCTATGGACTGAACAAGAAACCACCAAAAATTTTAACCAGTCATCGTTCTCACAACACTGAGGACCAGTCATTCGAAATGACTTCTCCATGCATTTTATGCATTGGTAAAAGCACTATGATGAAAAGTGTGATATGTTTTCAGGTATCTCCTATACTAATAGAGCCACATGCTCACCGGTTTGCCACATGATGTAGGCCTATGGACTGAACAAGAAACCACCAAAAATTTTAACCAGTCATCGTTCTCACAACACTGAGGACCAGTCATTCGAAATGACTTCTCCATGCATTTTATGCATTGGTAAAAGCACTATGATGAAAAGTGTGATATGTTTTCAGGTATCTCCTATACTAATAGAGCCACATGCTCACCGGTTTGCCACATGATGTAGGCCTATGGACTGAACAAGAAACCACCAAAAATTTTAACCAGTCATCGTTCTCACAACACTGAGGACCAGTCATTCGAAATGACTTCTCCATGCATTTTATGCATTGGTAAAAGCACTATGATGAAAAGTGTGATATGTTTTCAGGTATCTCCTATACTAATAGAGCCACATGCTCACCGGTTTGCCACATGATGTAGGCCTATGGACTGAACAAGAAACCACCAAAAATTTTAACCAGTCATCGTTCTCACAACACTGAGGACCAGTCATTCGAAATGACTTCTCCATGCATTTTATGCATTGGTAAAAGCACTATGATGAAAAGTGTGATATGTTTTCAGGTATCTCCTATACTAATAGAGCCACATGCTCACCGGTTTGCCACATGATGTAGGCCTATGGACTGAACAAGAAACCACCAAAAATTTTAACCAGTCATCGTTCTCACAACACTGAGGACCAGTCATTCGAAATGACTTCTCCATGCATTTTATGCATTGGTAAAAGCACTATGATGAAAAGTGTGATATGTTTTCAGGTATCTCCTATACTAATAGAGCCACATGCTCACCGGTTTGCCACATGATGTAGGCCTATGGACTGAACAAGAAACCACCAAAAATTTTAACCAGTCATCGTTCTCACAACACTGAGGACCAGTCATTCGAAATGACTTCTCCATGCATTTTATGCATTGGTAAAAGCACTATGATGAAAAGTGTGATATGTTTTCAGGTATCTCCTATACTAATAGAGCCACATGCTCACCGGTTTGCCACATGATGTAGGCCTATGGACTGAACAAGAAACCACCAAAAATTTTAACCAGTCATCGTTCTCACAACACTGAGGACCAGTCATTCGAAATGACTTCTCCATGCATTTTATGCATTGGTAAAAGCACTATGATGAAAAGTGTGATATGTTTTCAGGTATCTCCTATACTAATAGAGCCACATGCTCACCGGTTTGCCACATGATGTAGGCCTATGGACTGAACAAGAAACCACCAAAAATTTTAACCAGTCATCGTTCTCACAACACTGAGGACCAGTCATTCGAAATGACTTCTCCATGCATTTTATGCATTGGTAAAAGCACTATGATGAAAAGTGTGATATGTTTTCAGGTATCTCCTATACTAATAGAGCCACATGCTCACCGGTTTGCCACATGATGTAGGCCTATGGACTGAACAAGAAACCACCAAAAATTTTAACCAGTCATCGTTCTCACAACACTGAGGACCAGTCATTCGAAATGACTTCTCCATGCATTTTATGCATTGGTAAAAGCACTATGATGAAAAGTGTGATATGTTTTCAGGTATCTCCTATACTAATAGAGCCACATGCTCACCGGTTTGCCACATGATGTAGGCCTATGGACTGAACAAGAAACCACCAAAAATTTTAACCAGTCATCGTTCTCACAACACTGAGGACCAGTCATTCGAAATGACTTCTCCATGCATTTTATGCATTGGTAAAAGCACTATGATGAAAAGTGTGATATGTTTTCAGGTATCTCCTATACTAATAGAGCCACATGCTCACCGGTTTGCCACATGATGTAGGCCTATGGACTGAACAAGAAACCACCAAAAATTTTAACCAGTCATCGTTCTCACAACACTGAGGACCAGTCATTCGAAATGACTTCTCCATGCATTTTATGCATTGGTAAAAGCACTATGATGAAAAGTGTGATATGTTTTCAGGTATCTCCTATACTAATAGAGCCACATGCTCACCGGTTTGCCACATGATGTAGGCCTATGGACTGAACAAGAAACCACCAAAAATTTTAACCAGTCATCGTTCTCACAACACTGAGGACCAGTCATTCGAAATGACTTCTCCATGCATTTTATGCATTGGTAAAAGCACTATGATGAAAAGTGTGATATGTTTTCAGGTATCTCCTATACTAATAGAGCCACATGCTCACCGGTTTGCCACATGATGTAGGCCTATGGACTGAACAAGAAACCACCAAAAATTTTAACCAGTCATCGTTCTCACAACACTGAGGACCAGTCATTCGAAATGACTTCTCCATGCATTTTATGCATTGGTAAAAGCACTATGATGAAAAGTGTGATATGTTTTCAGGTATCTCCTATACTAATAGAGCCACATGCTCACCGGTTTGCCACATGATGTAGGCCTATGGACTGAACAAGAAACCACCAAAAATTTTAACCAGTCATCGTTCTCACAACACTGAGGACCAGTCATTCGAAATGACTTCTCCATGCATTTTATGCATTGGTAAAAGCACTATGATGAAAAGTGTGATATGTTTTCAGGTATCTCCTATACTAATAGAGCCACATGCTCACCGGTTTGCCACATGATGTAGGCCTATGGACTGAACAAGAAACCACCAAAAATTTTAACCAGTCATCGTTCTCACAACACTGAGGACCAGTCATTCGAAATGACTTCTCCATGCATTTTATGCATTGGTAAAAGCACTATGATGAAAAGTGTGATATGTTTTCAGGTATCTCCTATACTAATAGAGCCACATGCTCACCGGTTTGCCACATGATGTAGGCCTATGGACTGAACAAGAAACCACCAAAAATTTTAACCAGTCATCGTTCTCACAACACTGAGGACCAGTCATTCGAAATGACTTCTCCATGCATTTTATGCATTGGTAAAAGCACTATGATGAAAAGTGTGATATGTTTTCAGGTATCTCCTATACTAATAGAGCCACATGCTCACCGGTTTGCCACATGATGTAGGCCTATGGACTGAACAAGAAACCACCAAAAATTTTAACCAGTCATCGTTCTCACAACACTGAGGACCAGTCATTCGAAATGACTTCTCCATGCATTTTATGCATTGGTAAAAGCACTATGATGAAAAGTGTGATATGTTTTCAGGTATCTCCTATACTAATAGAGCCACATGCTCACCGGTTTGCCACATGATGTAGGCCTATGGACTGAACAAGAAACCACCAAAAATTTTAACCAGTCATCGTTCTCACAACACTGAGGACCAGTCATTCGAAATGACTTCTCCATGCATTTTATGCATTGGTAAAAGCACTATGATGAAAAGTGTGATATGTTTTCAGGTATCTCCTATACTAATAGAGCCACATGCTCACCGGTTTGCCACATGATGTAGGCCTATGGACTGAACAAGAAACCACCAAAAATTTTAACCAGTCATCGTTCTCACAACACTGAGGACCAGTCATTCGAAATGACTTCTCCATGCATTTTATGCATTGGTAAAAGCACTATGATGAAAAGTGTGATATGTTTTCAGGTATCTCCTATACTAATAGAGCCACATGCTCACCGGTTTGCCACATGATGTAGGCCTATGGACTGAACAAGAAACCACCAAAAATTTTAACCAGTCATCGTTCTCACAACACTGAGGACCAGTCATTCGAAATGACTTCTCCATGCATTTTATGCATTGGTAAAAGCACTATGATGAAAAGTGTGATATGTTTTCAGGTATCTCCTATACTAATAGAGCCACATGCTCACCGGTTTGCCACATGATGTAGGCCTATGGACTGAACAAGAAACCACCAAAAATTTTAACCAGTCATCGTTCTCACAACACTGAGGACCAGTCATTCGAAATGACTTCTCCATGCATTTTATGCATTGGTAAAAGCACTATGATGAAAAGTGTGATATGTTTTCAGGTATCTCCTATACTAATAGAGCCACATGCTCACCGGTTTGCCACATGATGTAGGCCTATGGACTGAACAAGAAACCACCAAAAATTTTAACCAGTCATCGTTCTCACAACACTGAGGACCAGTCATTCGAAATGACTTCTCCATGCATTTTATGCATTGGTAAAAGCACTATGATGAAAAGTGTGATATGTTTTCAGGTATCTCCTATACTAATAGAGCCACATGCTCACCGGTTTGCCACATGATGTAGGCCTATGGACTGAACAAGAAACCACCAAAAATTTTAACCAGTCATCGTTCTCACAACACTGAGGACCAGTCATTCGAAATGACTTCTCCATGCATTTTATGCATTGGTAAAAGCACTATGATGAAAAGTGTGATATGTTTTCAGGTATCTCCTATACTAATAGAGCCACATGCTCACCGGTTTGCCACATGATGTAGGCCTATGGACTGAACAAGAAACCACCAAAAATTTTAACCAGTCATCGTTCTCACAACACTGAGGACCAGTCATTCGAAATGACTTCTCCATGCATTTTATGCATTGGTAAAAGCACTATGATGAAAAGTGTGATATGTTTTCAGGTATCTCCTATACTAATAGAGCCACATGCTCACCGGTTTGCCACATGATGTAGGCCTATGGACTGAACAAGAAACCACCAAAAATTTTAACCAGTCATCGTTCTCACAACACTGAGGACCAGTCATTCGAAATGACTTCTCCATGCATTTTATGCATTGGTAAAAGCACTATGATGAAAAGTGTGATATGTTTTCAGGTATCTCCTATACTAATAGAGCCACATGCTCACCGGTTTGCCACATGATGTAGGCCTATGGACTGAACAAGAAACCACCAAAAATTTTAACCAGTCATCGTTCTCACAACACTGAGGACCAGTCATTCGAAATGACTTCTCCATGCATTTTATGCATTGGTAAAAGCACTATGATGAAAAGTGTGATATGTTTTCAGGTATCTCCTATACTAATAGAGCCACATGCTCACCGGTTTGCCACATGATGTAGGCCTATGGACTGAACAAGAAACCACCAAAAATTTTAACCAGTCATCGTTCTCACAACACTGAGGACCAGTCATTCGAAATGACTTCTCCATGCATTTTATGCATTGGTAAAAGCACTATGATGAAAAGTGTGATATGTTTTCAGGTATCTCCTATACTAATAGAGCCACATGCTCACCGGTTTGCCACATGATGTAGGCCTATGGACTGAACAAGAAACCACCAAAAATTTTAACCAGTCATCGTTCTCACAACACTGAGGACCAGTCATTCGAAATGACTTCTCCATGCATTTTATGCATTGGTAAAAGCACTATGATGAAAAGTGTGATATGTTTTCAGGTATCTCCTATACTAATAGAGCCACATGCTCACCGGTTTGCCACATGATGTAGGCCTATGGACTGAACAAGAAACCACCAAAAATTTTAACCAGTCATCGTTCTCACAACACTGAGGACCAGTCATTCGAAATGACTTCTCCATGCATTTTATGCATTGGTAAAAGCACTATGATGAAAAGTGTGATATGTTTTCAGGTATCTCCTATACTAATAGAGCCACATGCTCACCGGTTTGCCACATGATGTAGGCCTATGGACTGAACAAGAAACCACCAAAAATTTTAACCAGTCATCGTTCTCACAACACTGAGGACCAGTCATTCGAAATGACTTCTCCATGCATTTTATGCATTGGTAAAAGCACTATGATGAAAAGTGTGATATGTTTTCAGGTATCTCCTATACTAATAGAGCCACATGCTCACCGGTTTGCCACATGATGTAGGCCTATGGACTGAACAAGAAACCACCAAAAATTTTAACCAGTCATCGTTCTCACAACACTGAGGACCAGTCATTCGAAATGACTTCTCCATGCATTTTATGCATTGGTAAAAGCACTATGATGAAAAGTGTGATATGTTTTCAGGTATCTCCTATACTAATAGAGCCACATGCTCACCGGTTTGCCACATGATGTAGGCCTATGGACTGAACAAGAAACCACCAAAAATTTTAACCAGTCATCGTTCTCACAACACTGAGGACCAGTCATTCGAAATGACTTCTCCATGCATTTTATGCATTGGTAAAAGCACTATGATGAAAAGTGTGATATGTTTTCAGGTATCTCCTATACTAATAGAGCCACATGCTCACCGGTTTGCCACATGATGTAGGCCTATGGACTGAACAAGAAACCACCAAAAATTTTAACCAGTCATCGTTCTCACAACACTGAGGACCAGTCATTCGAAATGACTTCTCCATGCATTTTATGCATTGGTAAAAGCACTATGATGAAAAGTGTGATATGTTTTCAGGTATCTCCTATACTAATAGAGCCACATGCTCACCGGTTTGCCACATGATGTAGGCCTATGGACTGAACAAGAAACCACCAAAAATTTTAACCAGTCATCGTTCTCACAACACTGAGGACCAGTCATTCGAAATGACTTCTCCATGCATTTTATGCATTGGTAAAAGCACTATGATGAAAAGTGTGATATGTTTTCAGGTATCTCCTATACTAATAGAGCCACATGCTCACCGGTTTGCCACATGATGTAGGCCTATGGACTCAAGAAACCACCAAAAATTTTAACCAGTCATCGTTCTCACAACACTGAGGACCAGTCATTCGAAATGACTTCTCCATGCATTTTATGCATTGGTAAAAGCACTATGATGAAAAGTGTGATATGTTTTCAGGTATCTCCTATACTAATAGAGCCACATGCTCACCGGTTTGCCACATGATGTAGGCCTATGGACTGAACAAGAAACCACCAAAAATTTTAACCAGTCATCGTTCTCACAACACTGAGGACCAGTCATTCGAAATGACTTCTCCATGCATTTTATGCATTGGTAAAAGCACTATGATGAAAAGTGTGATATGTTTTCAGGTATCTCCTATACTAATAGAGCCACATGCTCACCGGTTTGCCACATGATGTAGGCCTATGGACTGAACAAGAAACCACCAAAAATTTTAACCAGTCATCGTTCTCACAACACTGAGGACCAGTCATTCGAAATGACTTCTCCATGCATTTTATGCATTGGTAAAAGCACTATGATGAAAAGTGTGATATGTTTTCAGGTATCTCCTATACTAATAGAGCCACATGCTCACCGGTTTGCCACATGATGTAGGCCTATGGACTGAACAAGAAACCACCAAAAATTTTAACCAGTCATCGTTCTCACAACACTGAGGACCAGTCATTCGAAATGACTTCTCCATGCATTTTATGCATTGGTAAAAGCACTATGATGAAAAGTGTGATATGTTTTCAGGTATCTCCTATACTAATAGAGCCACATGCTCACCGGTTTGCCACATGATGTAGGCCTATGGACTGAACAAGAAACCACCAAAAATTTTAACCAGTCATCGTTCTCACAACACTGAGGACCAGTGATTCGAAATGACTTCTCCATGCATTTTATGCATTGGTAAAAGCACTATGATGAAAAGTGTGATATGTTTTCAGGTATCTCCTATACTAATAGAGCCACATGCTCACCGGTTTGCCACATGATGTAGGCCTATGGACTGAACAAGAAACCACCAAAAATTTTAACCAGTCATCGTTCTCACAACACTGAGGACCAGTCATTCGAAATGACTTCTCCATGCATTTTATGCATTGGTAAAAGCACTATGATGAAAAGTGTGATATGTTTTCAGGTATCTCCTATACTAATAGAGCCACATGCTCACCGGTTTGCCACATGATGTAGGCCTATGGACTGAACAAGAAACCACCAAAAATTTTAACCAGTCATCGTTCTCACAACACTGAGGACCAGTCATTCGAAATGACTTCTCCATGCATTTTATGCATTGGTAAAAGCACTATGATGAAAAGTGTGATATGTTTTCAGGTATCTCCTATACTAATAGAGCCACATGCTCACCGGTTTGCCACATGATGTAGGCCTATGGACTGAACAAGAAACCACCAAAAATTTTAACCAGTCATCGTTCTCACAACACTGAGGACCAGTCATTCGAAATGACTTCTCCATGCATTTTATGCATTGGTAAAAGCACTATGATGAAAAGTGTGATATGTTTTCAGGTATCTCCTATACTAATAGAGCCACATGCTCACCGGTTTGCCACATGATGTAGGCCTATGGACTGAACAAGAAACCACCAAAAATTTTAACCAGTCATCGTTCTCACAACACTGAGGACCAGTCATTCGAAATGACTTCTCCATGCATTTTATGCATTGGTAAAAGCACTATGATGAAAAGTGTGATATGTTTTCAGGTATCTCCTATACTAATAGAGCCACATGCTCACCGGTTTGCCACATGATGTAGGCCTATGGACTGAACAAGAAACCACCAAAAATTTTAACCAGTCATCGTTCTCACAACACTGAGGACCAGTCATTCGAAATGACTTCTCCATGCATTTTATGCATTGGTAAAAGCACTATGATGAAAAGTGTGATATGTTTTCAGGTATCTCCTATACTAATAGAGCCACATGCTCACCGGTTTGCCACATGATGTAGGCCTATGGACTGAACAAGAAACCACCAAAAATTTTAACCAGTCATCGTTCTCACAACACTGAGGACCAGTCATTCGAAATGACTTCTCCATGCATTTTATGCATTGGTAAAAGCACTATGATGAAAAGTGTGATATGTTTTCAGGTATCTCCTATACTAATAGAGCCACATGCTCACCGGTTTGCCACATGATGTAGGCCTATGGACTGAACAAGAAACCACCAAAAATTTTAACCAGTCATCGTTCTCACAACACTGAGGACCAGTCATTCGAAATGACTTCTCCATGCATTTTATGCATTGGTAAAAGCACTATGATGAAAAGTGTGATATGTTTTCAGGTATCTCCTATACTAATAGAGCCACATGCTCACCGGTTTGCCACATGATGTAGGCCTATGGACTGAACAAGAAACCACCAAAAATTTTAACCAGTCATCGTTCTCACAACACTGAGGACCAGTCATTCGAAATGACTTCTCCATGCATTTTATGCATTGGTAAAAGCACTATGATGAAAAGTGTGATATGTTTTCTGGTATCTCCTATACTAATAGAGCCACATGCTCACCGGTTTGCCACATGATGTAGGCCTATGGACTGAACAAGAAACCACCAAAAATTTTAACCAGTCATCGTTCTCACAACACTGAGGACCAGTCATTCGAAATGACTTCTCCATGCATTTTATGCATTGGTAAAAGCACTATGATGAAAAGTGTGATATGTTTTCAGGTATCTCCTATACTAATAGAGCCACATGCTCACCGGTTTGCCACATGATGTAGGCCTATGGACTGAACAAGAAACCACCAAAAATTTTAACCAGTCATCGTTCTCACAACACTGAGGACCAGTGATTCGAAATGACTTCTCCATGCATTTTATGCATTGGTAAAAGCACTATGATGAAAAGTGTGATATGTTTTCAGGTATCTCCTATACTAATAGAGCCACATGCTCACCGGTTTGCCACATGATGTAGGCCTATGGACTGAACAAGAAACCACCAAAAATTTTAACCAGTCATCGTTCTCACAACACTGAGGACCAGTCATTCGAAATGACTTCTCCATGCATTTTATGCATTGGTAAAAGCACTATGATGAAAAGTGTGATATGTTTTCAGGTATCTCCTATACTAATAGAGCCACATGCTCACCGGTTTGCCACATGATGTAGGCCTATGGACTGAACAAGAAACCACCAAAAATTTTAACCAGTCATCGTTCTCACAACACTGAGGACCAGTCATTCGAAATGACTTCTCCATGCATTTTATGCATTGGTAAAAGCACTATGATGAAAAGTGTGATATGTTTTCAGGTATCTCCTATACTAATAGAGCCACATGCTCACCGGTTTGCCACATGATGTAGGCCTATGGACTGAACAAGAAACCACCAAAAATTTTAACCAGTCATCGTTCTCACAACACTGAGGACCAGTCATTCGAAATGACTTCTCCATGCATTTTATGCATTGGTAAAAGCAATATGATGAAAAGTGTGATATGTTTTCAGGTATCTCCTATACTAATAGAGCCACATGCTCACCGGTTTGCCACATGATGTAGGCCTATGGACTGAACAAGAAACCACCAAAAATTTTAACCAGTCATCGTTCTCACAACACTGAGGACCAGTCATTCGAAATGACTTCTCCATGCATTTTATGCATTGGTAAAAGCACTATGATGAAAAGTGTGATATGTTTTCAGGTATCTCCTATACTAATAGAGCCACATGCTCACCGGTTTGCCACATGATGTAGGCCTATGGACTGAACAAGAAACCACCAAAAATTTTAACCAGTCATCGTTCTCACAACACTGAGGACCAGTCATTCGAAATGACTTCTCCATGCATTTTATGCATTGGTAAAAGCACTATGATGAAAAGTGTGATATGTTTTCAGGTATCTCCTATACTAATAGAGCCACATGCTCACCGGTTTGCCACATGATGTAGGCCTATGGACTGAACAAGAAACCACCAGAAATTTTAACCAGTCATCGTTCTCACAACACTGAGGACCAGTCATTCGAAATGACTTCTCCATGCATTTTATGCATTGGTAAAAGCACTATGATGAAAAGTGTGATATGTTTTCAGGTATCTCCTATACTAATAGAGCCACATGCTCACCGGTTTGCCACATGATGTAGGCCTATGGACTGAACAAGAAACCACCAAAAATTTTAACCAGTCATCGTTCTCACAACACTGAGGACCAGTCATTCGAAATGACTTCTCCATGCATTTTATGCATTGGTAAAAGCACTATGATGAAAAGTGTGATATGTTTTCTGGTATCTCCTATACTAATAGAGCCACATGCTCACCGGTTTGCCACATGATGTAGGCCTATGGACTGAACAAGAAACCACCAAAAATTTTAACCAGTCATCGTTCTCACAACACTGAGGACCAGTCATTCGAAATGACTTCTCCATGCATTTTATGCATTGGTAAAAGCACTATGATGAAAAGTGTGATATGTTTTCAGGTATCTCCTATACTAATAGAGCCACATGCTCACCGGTTTGCCACATGATGTAGGCCTATGGACTGAACAAGAAACCACCAAAAATTTTAACCAGTCATCGTTCTCACAACACTGAGGACCAGTCATTCGAAATGACTTCTCCATGCATTTTATGCATTGGTAAAAGCAATATGATGAAAAGTGTGATATGTTTTCAGGTATCTCCTATACTAATAGAGCCACATGCTCACCGGTTTGCCACATGATGTAGGCCTATGGACTGAACAAGAAACCACCAAAAATTTTAACCAGTCATCGTTCTCACAACACTGAGGACCAGTCATTCGAAATGACTTCTCCATGCATTTTATGCATTGGTAAAAGCACTATGATGAAAAGTGTGATATGTTTTCAGGTATCTCCTATACTAATAGAGCCACATGCTCACCGGTTTGCCACATGATGTAGGCCTATGGACTGAACAAGAAACCACCAAAAATTTTAACCAGTCATCGTTCTCACAACACTGAGGACCAGTCATTCGAAATGACTTCTCCATGCATTTTATGCATTGGTAAAAGCACTATGATGAAAAGTGTGATATGTTTTCAGGTATCTCCTATACTAATAGAGCCACATGCTCACCGGTTTGCCACATGATGTAGGCCTATGGACTGAACAAGAAACCACCAAAAATTTTAACCAGTCATCGTTCTCACAACACTGAGGACCAGTCATTCGAAATGACTTCTCCATGCATTTTATGCATTGGTAAAAGCACTATGATGAAAAGTGTGATATGTTTTCAGGTATCTCCTATACTAATAGAGCCACATGCTCACCGGTTTGCCACATGATGTAGGCCTATGGACTGAACAAGAAACCACCAAAAATTTTAACCAGTCATCGTTCTCACAACACTGAGGACCAGTCATTCGAAATGACTTCTGCATGCATTTTATGCATTGGTAAAAGCACTATGATGAAAAGTGTGATATGTTTTCAGGTATCTCCAATACTAATAGAGCCACATGCTCACCGGTTTGCCACATGATGTAGGCCTATGGACTGAACAAGAAACCACCAAAAATTTTAACCAGTCATCGTTCTCACAACACTGAGGACCAGTCATTCGAAATGACTTCTCCATGCATTTTATGCATTGGTAAAAGCACTATGATGAAAAGTGTGATATGTTTTCAGGTATCTCCTATACTAATAGAGCCACATGCTCACCGGTTTGCCACATGATGTAGGCCTATGGACTGAACAAGAAACCACCAAAAATTTTAACCAGTCATCGTTCTCACAACACTGAGGACCAGTCATTCGAAATGACTTCTCCATGCATTTTATGCATTGGTAAAAGCACTATGATGAAAAGTGTGATATGTTTTCAGGTATCTCCTATACTAATAGAGCCACATGCTCAACGGTTTGCCACATGATGTAGGCCTATTGACTGAACAAGAAACCACCAAAAATTTTAACCAGTCATCGTTCTCACAACACTGAGGACCAGTCATTCGAAATGACTTCTCCATGCATTTTATGCATTGGTAAAAGCACTATGATGAAAAGTGTGATATGTTTTCAGGTATCTCCTATACTAATATAGTAACATAGTAACATAGTTAGTAAGGCCGAAAAAAGACATTTGTCCATCCAGTTCAGCCTATATTCCATCATAATAAATACCCAGATCTACGTCCTTCTACAGAACCTAATAATTGTATGATACAATATTGTTCTGCTCCAGGAAGACATCCAGGCCTCTCTTGAACCCCTCGACTGAGTTCGCCATCACCACCTCCTCAGGCAAGCAATTCCAGATTCTCACTGCCCTAACAGTAAAGAATCCTCTTCTATGTTGGTGGAAAAACCTTCTCTCCTCCAGACGCAAAGAATGCCCCCTTGTGCCCGTCACCTTCCTTGGTATAAACAGATCCTCAGCGAGATATTTGTATTGTCCCCTTATATACTTATACATGGTTATTAGATCGCCCCTCAGTCGTCTTTTTTCTAGACTAAATAATCCTAATTTCGCTAATCTATCTGGGTATTGTAGTTCTCCCATCCCCTTTATTAATTTTGTTGCCCTCCTTTGTACTCTCTCTCTAATAGAGCCACATGCTCACCGGTTTGCCACATGATGTAGGCCTATGGACTGAACAAGAAACCACCAAAAATTTTAACCAGTCATCGTTCTCACAACACTGAGGACCAGTCATTCGAAATGACTTCTCCATGCATTTTATGCATTGGTAAAAGCAATATGATGAAAAGTGTGATATGTTTTCAGGTATCTCCTATACTAATAGAGCCACATGCTCACCGGTTTGCCACATGATGTAGGCCTATGGACTGAACAAGAAACCACCAAAAATTTTAACCAGTCATCGTTCTCACAACACTGAGGACCAGTCATTCGAAATGACTTCTCCATGCATTTTATGCATTGGTAAAAGCACTATGATGAAAAGTGTGATATGTTTTCAGGTATCTCCTATACTAATAGAGCCACATGCTCACCGGTTTGCCACATGATGTAGGCCTATGAACTGCACAAGAAACCACCAAAAATTTTAACCAGTCATCGTTCTCACAACACTGAGGACCAGTCATTCGAAATGACTTCTCCATGCATTTTATGCATTGGTAAAAGCACTATGATGAAAAGTGTGATATGTTTTCAGGTATCTCCTATACTAATAGAGCCACATGCTCACCGGTTTGCCACATGATGTAGGCCTATGGACTGAACAAGAAACCACCAAAAATTTTAACCAGTCATCGTTCTCACAACACTGAGGACCAGTAATTCGAAATGACTTCTGCATGCATTTTATGCATTGGTAAAAGCACTATGATGAAAAGTGTGATATGTTTTCAGGTATCTCCTATACTAATAGAGCCACATGCTCACCGGTTTGCCACATGATGTAGGCCTATGGACTGAACAAGAAACCACCAAAAATTTTAACCAGTCATCGTTCTCACAACACTGAGGACCAGTAATTCGAAATGACTTCTCCATGCATTTTATGCATTGGTAAAAGCACTATGATGAAAAGTGTGATATGTTTTCAGGTATCTCCTATACTAATAGAGCCACATGCTCACCGGTTTGCCACATGATGTAGGCCTATGGACTGAACAAGAAACCACCAAAAATTTTAACCAGTCATCGTTCTCACAACACTGAGGACCAGTCATTCGAAATGACTTCTCCATGCATTTTATGCATTGGTAAAAGCACTATGATGAAAAGTGTGATATGTTTTCAGGTATCTCCTATACTAATAGAGCCACATGCTCACCGGTTTGCCACATGATGTAGGCCTATGGACTGAACAAGAAACCACCAAAAATTTTAACCAGTCATCGTTCTCACAACACTGAGGACCAGTCATTCGAAATGACTTCTCCATGCATTTTATGCATTGGTAAAAGCAATATGATGAAAAGTGTGATATGTTTTCAGGTATCTCCTATACTAATAGAGCCACATGCTCACCGGTTTGCCACATGATGTAGGCCTATGGACTGAACAAGAAACCACCAAAAATTTTAACCAGTCATCGTTCTCACAACACTGAGGACCAGTCATTCGAAATGACTTCTCCATGCATTTTATGCATTGGTAAAAGCACTATGATGAAAAGTGTGATATGTTTTCAGGTATCTCCTATACTAATAGAGCCACATGCTCACCGGTTTGCCACATGATGTAGGCCTATGGACTGAACAAGAAACCACCAAAAATTTTAACCAGTCATCGTTCTCACAACACTGAGGACCAGTCATTCGAAATGACTTCTCCATGCATTTTATGCATTGGTAAAAGCACTATGATGAAAAGTGTGATATGTTTTCAGGTATCTCCTATACTAATAGAGCCACATGCTCACCGGTTTGCCACATGATGTAGGCCTATGGACTGAACAAGAAACCACCAAAAATTTTAACCAGTCATCGTTCTCACAACACTGAGGACCAGTCATTCGAAATGACTTCTCCATGCATTTTATGCATTGGTAAAAGCACTATGATGAAAAGTGTGATATGTTTTCAGGTATCTCCTATACTAATAGAGCCACATGCTCACCGGTTTGCCACATGATGTAGGCCTATGAACTGAACAAGAAACCACCAAAAATTTTAACCAGTCATCGTTCTCACAACACTGAGGACCAGTCATTCGAAATGACTTCTCCATGCATTTTATGCATTGGTAAAAGCACTATGATGAAAAGTGTGATATGTTTTCAGGTATCTCCTATACTAATAGAGCCACATGCTCACCGGTTTGCCACATGATGTAGGCCTATGGACTGAACAAGAAACCACCAAAAATTTTAACCAGTCATCGTTCTCACAACACTGAGGACCAGTAATTCGAAATGACTTCTGCATGCATTTTATGCATTGGTAAAAGCACTATGATGAAAAGTGTGATATGTTTTCAGGTATCTCCTATACTAATAGAGCCACATGCTCACCGGTTTGCCACATGATGTAGGCCTATGGACTGAACAAGAAACCACCAAAAATTTTAACCAGTCATCGTTCTCACAACACTGAGGACTAGTAATTCGAAATGACTTCTGCATGCATTTTATGCATTGGTAAAAGCACTATGATGAAAAGTGTGATATGTTTTCAGGTATCTCCTATACTAATAGAGCCACATGCTCACCGGTTTGCCACATGATGTAGGCCTATGGACTGAACAAGAAACCACCAAAAATTTTAACCAGTCATCGTTCTCACAACACTGAGGACCAGTCATTCGAAATGACTTCTCCATGCATTTTATGCATTGGTAAAAGCACTATGATGAAAAGTGTGATATGTTTTCAGGTATCTCCTATACTAATATAGTAACATAGTAACATAGTAACATAGTTAGTAAGGCCGAAAAAAGACATTTGTCCATCCAGTTCAGCCTATATTCCATCATAATAAATACCCAGATCTACGTCCTTCTACAGAACCTAATAATTGTATGATACAATATTGTTCTGCTCCAGGAAGACATCCAGGCATCTCTTGAACCCCTCGACTGAGTTCGCCATCACCACCTCCTCAGGCAAGCAATTCCAGATTCTCACTGCCCTAACAGTAAAGAATCCTCTTCTATGTTGGTGGAAAAACCTTCTCTCCTCCAGACGCAAAGAATGCCCCCTTGTGCCCGTCACCTTCCTTGGTATAAACAGATCCTCAGCGAGATATTTGTATTGTCCCCTTATATACTTATACATGGTTATTAGATCGCCCCTCAGTCGTCTTTTTTCTAGACTAAATAATCCTAATTTCGCTAATCTATCTGGGTATTGTAGTTCTCCCATCCCCTTTATTAATTTTGTTGCCCTCCTTTGTACTCTCTCTCTAATAGAGCCACATGCTCACCGGTTTGCCACATGATGTAGGCCTATGGACTGAACAAGAAACCACCAAAAATTTTAACCAGTCATCGTTCTCACAACACTGAGGACCAGTCATTCGAAATGACTTCTCCATGCATTTTATGCATTGGTAAAAGCAATATGATGAAAAGTGTGATATGTTTTCAGGTATCTCCTATACTAATAGAGCCACATGCTCACCGGTTTGCCACATGATGTAGGCCTATGGACTGAACAAGAAACCACCAAAAATTTTAACCAGTCATCGTTCTCACAACACTGAGGACCAGTCATTCGAAATGACTTCTCCATGCATTTTATGCATTGGTAAAAGCACTATGATGAAAAGTGTGATATGTTTTCAGGTATCTCCTATACTAATAGAGCCACATGCTCACCGGTTTGCCACATGATGTAGGCCTATGGACTGAACAAGAAACCACCAAAAATTTTAACCAGTCATCGTTCTCACAACACTGAGGACCAGTCATTCGAAATGACTTCTCCATGCATTTTATGCATTGGTAAAAGCACTATGATGAAAAGTGTGATATGTTTTCAGGTGTCTCCTATACTAATAGAGCCACATGCTCACCGGTTTGCCACATGATGTAGGCCTATGAACTGAACAAGAAACCACCAAAAATTTTAACCAGTCATCGTTCTCACAACACTGAGGACCAGTAATTCGAAATGACTTCTGCATGCATTTTATGCATTGGTAAAAGCACTATGATGAAAAGTGTGATATGTTTTCAGGTATCTCCTATACTAATAGAGCCACATGCTCACCGGTTTGCCACATGATGTAGGCCTATGGACTGAACAAGAAACCACCAAAAATTTTAACCAGTCATCGTTCTCACAACACTGAGGACCAGTAATTCGAAATGACTTCTCCATGCATTTTATGCATTGGTAAAAGCACTATGATGAAAAGTGTGATATGTTTTCAGGTATCTCCTATACTAATAGAGCCACATGCTCACCGGTTTGCCACATGATGTAGGCCTATGGACTGAACAAGAAACCACCAAAAATTTTAACCAGTCATCGTTCTCACAACACTGAGGACCAGTCATTCGAAATGACTTCTCCATGCATTTTATGCATTGGTAAAAGCACTATGATGAAAAGTGTGATATGTTTTCAGGTATCTCCTATACTAATATAGTAACATAGTAACATAGTAACATAGTTAGTAAGGCCGAAAAAAGACATTTGTCCATCCAGTTCAGCCTATATTCCATCATAATAAATACCCAGATCTACGTCCTTCTACAGAACCTAATAATTGTATGATACAATATTGTTCTGCTCCAGGAAGACATCCAGGCATCTCTTGAACCCCTCGACTGAGTTCGCCATCACCACCTCCTCAGGCAAGCAATTCCAGATTCTCACTGCCCTAACAGTAAAGAATCCTCTTCTATGTTGGTGGAAAAACCTTCTCTCCTCCAGACGCAAAGAATGCCCCCTTGTGCCCGTCACCTTCCTTGGTAAAAACAGATCCTCAGCGAGATATTTGTATTGTCCCCTTATATACTTATACATGGTTATTAGATCGCCCCTCAGTCGTCTTTTTTCTAGACTAAATAATCCTAATTTCGCTAATCTATCTGGGTATTGTAGTTCTCCCATCCCCTTTATTAATTTTGTTGCCCTCCTTTGTACTCTCTCTCTAATAGAGCCACATGCTCACCGGTTTGCCACATGATGTAGGCCTATGGACTGAACAAGAAACCACCAAAAATTTTAACCAGTCATCGTTCTCACAACACTGAGGACCAGTCATTCGAAATGACTTCTCCATGCATTTTATGCATTGGTAAAAGCAATATGATGAAAAGTGTGATATGTTTTCAGGTATCTCCTATACTAATAGAGCCACATGCTCACCGGTTTGCCACATGATGTAGGCCTATGGACTGAACAAGAAACCACCAAAAATTTTAACCAGTCATCGTTCTCACAACACTGAGGACCAGTCATTCGAAATGACTTCTCCATGCATTTTATGCATTGGTAAAAGCACTATGATGAAAAGTGTGATATGTTTTCAGGTATCTCCTATACTAATAGAGCCACATGCTCACCGGTTTGCCACATGATGTAGGCCTATGGACTGAACAAGAAACCACCAAAAATTTTAACCAGTCATCGTTCTCACAACACTGAGGACCAGTCATTCGAAATGACTTCTCCATGCATTTTATGCATTGGTAAAAGCACTATGATGAAAAGTGTGATATGTTTTCAGGTATCTCCTATACTAATAGAGCCACATGCTCACCGGTTTGCCACATGATGTAGGCCTATGAACTGAACAAGAAACCACCAAAAATTTTAACCAGTCATCGTTCTCACAACACTGAGGACCAGTCATTCGAAATGACTTCTCCATGCATTTTATGCATTGGTAAAAGCACTATGATGAAAAGTGTGATATGTTTTCAGGTATCTCCTATACTAATAGAGCCACATGCTCACCGGTTTGCCACATGATGTAGGCCTATGGACTGAACAAGAAACCACCAAAAATTTTAACCAGTCATCGTTCTCACAACACTGAGGACCAGTAATTCGAAATGATTTCTGCATGCATTTTATGCATTGGTAAAAGCACTATGATGAAAAGTGTGATATGTTTTCAGGTATCTCCTATACTAATAGAGCCACATGCTCACCGGTTTGCCACATGATGTAGGCCTATGGACTGAACAAGAAACCACCAAAAATTTTAACCAGTCATCGTTCTCACAACACTGAGGACCAGTAATTCGAAATGACTTCTCCATGCATTTTATGCATTGGTAAAAGCACTATGATGAAAAGTGTGATATGTTTTCAGGTATCTCCTATACTAATAGAGCCACATGCTCACCGGTTTGCCACATGATGTAGGCCTATGGACTGAACAAGAAACCACCAAAAATTTTAACCAGTCATCGTTCTCACAACACTGAGGACCAGTAATTCGAAATGACTTCTCCATGCATTTTATGCATTGGTAAAAGCACTATGATGAAAAGTGTGATATGTTTTCAGGTATCTCCTATACTAATAGAGCCACATGCTCACCGGTTTGCCACATGATGTAGGCCTATGGACTGAACAAGAAACCACCAAAAATTTTAACCAGTCATCGTTCTCACAACACTGAGGACCAGTCATTCGAAATGACTTCTCCATGCATTTTATGCATTGGTAAAAGCAATATGATGAAAAGTGTGATATGTTTTCAGGTATCTCCTATACTAATAGAGCCACATGCTCACCGGTTTGCCACATGATGTAGGCCTATGGACTGAACAAGAAACCACCAAAAATTTTAACCAGTCATCGTTCTCACAACACTGAGGACCAGTCATTCGAAATGACTTCTCCATGCATTTTATGCATTGGTAAAAGCACTATGATGAAAAGTGTGATATGTTTTCAGGTATCTCCTATACTAATAGAGCCACATGCTCACCGGTTTGCCACATGATGTAGGCCTATGGACTGAACAAGAAACCACCAAAAATTTTAACCAGTCATCGTTCTCACAACACTGAGGACCAGTCATTCGAAATGACTTCTCCATGCATTTTATGCATTGGTAAAAGCACTATGATGAAAAGTGTGATATGTTTTCAGGTATCTCCTATACTAATAGAGCCACATGCTCACCGGTTTGCCACATGATGTAGGCCTATGAACTGAACAAGAAACCACCAAAAATTTTAACCAGTCATCGTTCTCACAACACTGAGGACCAGTCATTCGAAATGACTTCTCCATGCATTTTATGCATTGGTAAAAGCACTATGATGAAAAGTGTGATATGTTTTCAGGTATCTCCTATACTAATAGAGCCACATGCTCACCGGTTTGCCACATGATGTAGGCCTATGGACTGAACAAGAAACCACCAAAAATTTTAACCAGTCATCGTTCTCACAACACTGAGGACCAGTAATTCGAAATGATTTCTGCATGCATTTTATGCATTGGTAAAAGCACTATGATGAAAAGTGTGATATGTTTTCAGGTATCTCCTATACTAATAGAGCCACATGCTCACCGGTTTGCCACATGATGTAGGCCTATGGACTGAACAAGAAACCACCAAAAATTTTAACCAGTCATCGTTCTCACAACACTGAGGACCAGTAATTCGAAATGACTTCTCCATGCATTTTATGCATTGGTAAAAGCACTATGATGAAAAGTGTGATATGTTTTCAGGTATCTCCTATACTAATAGAGCCACATGCTCACCGGTTTGCCACATGATGTAGGCCTATGGACTGAACAAGAAACCACCAAAAATTTTAACCAGTCATCGTTCTCACAACACTGAGGACCAGTAATTCGAAATGACTTCTCCATGCATTTTATGCATTGGTAAAAGCACTATGATGAAAAGTGTGATATGTTTTCAGGTATCTCCTATACTAATAGAGCCACATGCTCACCGGTTTGCCACATGATGTAGGCCTATGGACTGAACAAGAAACCACCAAAAATTTTAACCAGTCATCGTTCTCACAACACTGAGGACCAGTCATTCGAAATGACTTCTCCATGCATTTTATGCATTGGTAAAAGCAATATGATGAAAAGTGTGATATGTTTTCAGGTATCTCCTATACTAATAGAGCCACATGCTCACCGGTTTGCCACATGATGTAGGCCTATGAACTGAACAAGAAACCACCAAAAATTTTAACCAGTCATCGTTCTCACAACACTGAGGACCAGTCATTCGAAATGACTTCTCCATGCATTTTATGCATTGGTAAAAGCACTATGATGAAAAGTGTGATATGTTTTCAGGTATCTCCTATACTAATAGAGCCACATGCTCACCGGTTTGCCACATGATGTAGGCCTATGGACTGAACAAGAAACCACCAAAAATTTTAACCAGTCATCGTTCTCACAACACTGAGGACCAGTCATTCGAAATGACTTCTCCATGCATTTTATGCATTGGTAAAAGCACTATGATGAAAAGTGTGATATGTTTTCAGGTATCTCCTATACTAATAGAGCCACATGCTCACCGGTTTGCCACATGATGTAGGCCTATGGACTGAACAAGAAACCACCAAAAATTTTAACCAGTCATCGTTCTCACAACACTGAGGACCAGTAATTCGAAATGACTTCTGCATGCATTTTATGCATTGGTAAAAGCACTATGATGAAAAGTGTGATATGTTTTCAGGTATCTCCTATACTAATAGAGCCACATGCTCACCGGTTTGCCACATGATGTAGGCCTATGGACTGAACAAGAAACCACCAAAAATTTTAACCAGTCATCGTTCTCACAACACTGAGGACCAGTAATTCGAAATGACTTCTCCATGCATTTTATGCATTGGTAAAAGCACTATGATGAAAAGTGTGATATGTTTTCAGGTATCTCCTATACTAATAGAGCCACATGCTCACCGGTTTGCCACATGATGTAGGCCTATGGACTGAACAAGAAACCACCAAAAATTTTAACCAGTCATCGTTCTCACAACACTGAGGACCAGTCATTCGAAATGACTTCTCCATGCATTTTATGCATTGGTAAAAGCACTATGATGAAAAGTGTGATATGTTTTCAGGTATCTCCTATACTAATAGAGCCACATGCTCACCGGTTTGCCACATGATGTAGGCCTATGGACTGAACAAGAAACCACCAAAAATTTTAACCAGTCATCGTTCTCACAACACTGAGGACCAGTCATTCGAAATGACTTCTCCATGCATTTTATGCATTGGTAAAAGCAATATGATGAAAAGTGTGATATGTTTTCAGGTATCTCCTATACTAATAGAGCCACATGCTCACCGGTTTGCCACATGATGTAGGCCTATGAACTGAACAAGAAACCACCAAAAATTTTAACCAGTCATCGTTCTCACAACACTGAGGACCAGTCATTCGAAATGACTTCTCCATGCATTTTATGCATTGGTAAAAGCACTATGATGAAAAGTGTGATATGTTTTCAGGTATCTCCTATACTAATAGAGCCACATGCTCACCGGTTTGCCACATGATGTAGGCCTATGGACTGAACAAGAAACCACCAAAAATTTTAACCAGTCATCGTTCTCACAACACTGAGGACCAGTCATTCGAAATGACTTCTCCATGCATTTTATGCATTGGTAAAAGCACTATGATGAAAAGTGTGATATGTTTTCAGGTATCTCCTATACTAATAGAGCCACATGCTCACCGGTTTGCCACATGATGTAGGCCTATGGACTGAACAAGAAACCACCAAAAATTTTAACCAGTCATCGTTCTCACAACACTGAGGACCAGTCATTCGAAATGACTTCTCCATGCATTTTATGCATTGGTAAAAGCACTATGATGAAAAGTGTGATATGTTTTCAGGTATCTCCTATACTAATAGAGCCACATGCTCACCGGTTTGCCACATGATGTAGGCCTATGAACTGAACAAGAAACCACCAAAAATTTTAACCAGTCATCGTTCTCACAACACTGAGGACCAGTCATTCGAAATGACTTCTCCATGCATTTTATGCATTGGTAAAAGCACTATGATGAAAAGTGTGATATGTTTTCAGGTATCTCCTATACTAATAGAGCCACATGCTCACCGGTTTGCCACATGATGTAGGCCTATGGACTGAACAAGAAACCACCAAAAATTTTAACCAGTCATCGTTCTCACAACACTGAGGACCAGTAATTCGAAATGACTTCTGCATGCATTTTATGCATTGGTAAAAGCACTATGATGAAAAGTGTGATATGTTTTCAGGTATCTCCTATACTAATAGAGCCACATGCTCACCGGTTTGCCACATGATGTAGGCCTATGGACTGAACAAGAAACCACCAAAAATTTTAACCAGTCATCGTTCTCACAACACTGAGGACCAGTAATTCGAAATGACTTCTCCATGCATTTTATGCATTGGTAAAAGCACTATGATGAAAAGTGTGATATGTTTTCAGGTATCTCCTATACTAATAGAGCCACATGCTCACCGGTTTGCCACATGATGTAGGCCTATGGACTGAACAAGAAACCACCAAAAATTTTAACCAGTCATCGTTCTCACAACACTGAGGACCAGTCATTCGAAATGACTTCTCCATGCATTTTATGCATTGGTAAAAGCACTATGATGAAAAGTGTGATATGTTTTCAGGTATCTCCTATACTAATAGAGCCACATGCTCACCGGTTTGCCACATGATGTAGGCCTATGGACTGAACAAGAAACCACCAAAAATTTTAACCAGTCATCGTTCTCACAACACTGAGGACCAGTCATTCGAAATGACTTCTCCATGCATTTTATGCATTGGTAAAAGCACTATGATGAAAAGTGTGATATGTTTTCAGGTATCTCCTATACTAATAGAGCCACATGCTCACCGGTTTGCCACATGATGTAGGCCTATGGACTGAACAAGAAACCACCAAAAATTTTAACCAGTCATCGTTCTCACAACACTGAGGACCAGTCATTCGAAATGACTTCTCCATGCATTTTATGCATTGGTAAAAGCACTATGATGAAAAGTGTGATATGTTTTCAGGTATCTCCTATACTAATAGAGCCACATGCTCACCGGTTTGCCACATGATGTAGGCCTATGGACTGAACAAGAAACCACCAAAAATTTTAACCAGTCATCGTTCTCACAACACTGAGGACCAGTCATTCGAAATGACTTCTCCATGCATTTTATGCATTGGTAAAAGCACTATGATGAAAAGTGTGATATGTTTTCAGGTATCTCCTATACTAATAGAGCCACATGCTCACCGGTTTGCCACATGATGTAGGCCTATGGACTGAACAAGAAACCACCAAAAATTTTAACCAGTCATCGTTCTCACAACACTGAGGACCAGTAATTCGAAATGACTTCTCCATGCATTTTATGCATTGGTAAAAGCACTATGATGAAAAGTGTGATATGTTTTCAGGTATCTCCTATACTAATAGAGCCACATGCTCACCGGTTTGCCACATTTTGTAGGCCTATGGACTGAACAAGAAACCACCAAAAATTTTAACCAGTCATCGTTCTCACAACACTGAGGACCAGTCATTCGAAATGACTTCTCCATGCATTTTATGCATTGGTAAAAGCACTATGATGAAAAGTGTGATATGTTTTCAGGTATCTCCTATACTAATAGAGCCACATGCTCACCGGTTTGCCACATGATGTAGGCCTATGGACTGAACAAGAAACCACCAAAAATTTTAACCAGTCATCGTTCTCACAACACTGAGGACCAGTCATTCGAAATGACTTCTCCATGCATTTTATGCATTGGTAAAAGCACTATGATGAAAAGTGTGATATGTTTTCAGGTATCTCCTATACTAATAGAGCCACATGCTCACCGGTTTGCCACATGATGTAGGCCTATGGACTGAACAAGAAACCACCAAAAATTTTAACCAGTCATCGTTCTCACAACACTGAGGACCAGTCATTCGAAATGACTTCTCCATGCATTTTATGCATTGGTAAAAGCACTATGATGAAAAGTGTGATATGTTTTCAGGTATCTCCTATACTAATAGAGCCACATGCTCACCGGTTTGCCACATGATGTAGGCCTATGGACTGAACAAGAAACCACCAAAAATTTTAACCAGTCATCGTTCTCACAACACTGAGGACCAGTCATTCGAAATGACTTCTCCATGCATTTTATGCATTGGTAAAAGCACTATGATGAAAAGTGTGATATGTTTTCAGGTATCTCCTATACTAATAGAGCCACATGCTCAACGGTTTGCCACATGATGTAGGCCTCTGGACTGAACAAGAAACCACCAAAAATTTTAACCAGTCATCGTTCTCACAACACTGAGGACCAGTCATTCGAAATGACTTCTCCATGCATTTTATCGATTGGTAAAAGCACTATGATGAAAAGTGTGATATGTTTTCAGGTATCTCCTATACTAATAGAGCCACATGCTCACCGGTTTGCCACATGATGTAGGCCTATGGACTGAACAAGAAACCACCAAAAATTTTAACCAGTCATCGTTCTCACAACACTGAGGACCAGTCATTCGAAATGACTTCTCCATGCATTTTATGCATTGGTAAAAGCACTATGATGAAAAGTGTGATATGTTTTCAGGTATCTCCTATACTAATAGAGCCACATGCTCACCGGTTTGCCACATGATGTAGGCCTATGGACTGAACAAGAAACCACCAAAAATTTTAACCAGTCATCGTTCTCACAACACTGAGGACCAGTCATTCGAAATGACTTCTCCATGCATTTTATGCATTGGTAAAAGCAATATGATGAAAAGTGTGATATGTTTTCAGGTATCTCCTATACTAATAGAGCCACATGCTCACCGGTTTGCCACATGATGTAGGCCTATGAACTGAACAAGAAACCACCAAAAATTTTAACCAGTCATCGTTCTCACAACACTGAGGACCAGTCATTCGAAATGACTTCTCCATGCATTTTATGCATTGGTAAAAGCACTATGATGAAAAGTGTGATATGTTTTCAGGTATCTCCTATACTAATAGAGCCACATGCTCACCGGTTTGCCACATGATGTAGGCCTATGGACTGAACAAGAAACCACCAAAAATTTTAACCAGTCATCGTTCTCACAACACTGAGGACCAGTCATTCGAAATGACTTCTCCATGCATTTTATGCATTGGTAAAAGCACTATGATGAAAAGTGTGATATGTTTTCAGGTATCTCCTATACTAATAGAGCCACATGCTCACCGGTTTGCCACATGATGTAGGCCTATGGACTGAACAAGAAACCACCAAAAATTTTAACCAGTCATCGTTCTCACAACACTGAGGACCAGTCATTCGAAATGACTTCTCCATGCATTTTATGCATTGGTAAAAGCACTATGATGAAAAGTGTGATATGTTTTCAGGTATCTCCTATACTAATAGAGCCACATGCTCACCGGTTTGCCACATGATGTAGGCCTATGAACTGAACAAGAAACCACCAAAAATTTTAACCAGTCATCGTTCTCACAACACTGAGGACCAGTCATTCGAAATGACTTCTCCATGCATTTTATGCATTGGTAAAAGCACTATGATGAAAAGTGTGATATGTTTTCAGGTATCTCCTATACTAATAGAGCCACATGCTCACCGGTTTGCCACATGATGTAGGCCTATGGACTGAACAAGAAACCACTAAAAATTTTAACCAGTCATCGTTCTCACAACACTGAGGACCAGTAATTCGAAATGACTTCTGCATGCATTTTATGCATTGGTAAAAGCACTATGATGAAAAGTGTGATATGTTTTCAGGTATCTCCTATACTAATAGAGCCACATGCTCACCGGTTTGCCACATGATGTAGGCCTATGGACTGAACAAGAAACCACCAAAAATTTTAACCAGTCATCGTTCTCACAACACTGAGGACCAGTAATTCGAAATGACTTCTCCATGCATTTTATGCATTGGTAAAAGCACTATGATGAAAAGTGTGATATGTTTTCAGGTATCTCCTATACTAATAGAGCCACATGCTCACCGGTTTGCCACATGATGTAGGCCTATGGACTGAACAAGAAACCACCAAAAATTTTAACCAGTCATCGTTCTCACAACACTGAGGACCAGTCATTCGAAATGACTTCTCCATGCATTTTATGCATTGGTAAAAGCACTATGATGAAAAGTGTGATATGTTTTCAGGTATCTCCTATACTAATAGAGCCACATGCTCACCGGTTTGCCACATGATGTAGGCCTATGGACTGAACAAGAAACCACCAAAAATTTTAACCAGTCATCGTTCTCACAACACTGAGGAACAGTCATTCGAAATGACTTCTCCATGCATTTTATGCATTGGTAAAAGCACTATGATGAAAAGTGTGATATGTTTTCAGGTGTCTCCTATACTAATAGAGCCACATGCTCACCGGTTTGCCACATGATGTAGGCCTATGGACTGAACAAGAAACCACCAAAAATTTTAACCAGTCATCGTTCTCACAACACTGAGGACCAGTCATTCGAAATGACTTCTCCATGCATTTTATGCATTGGTAAAAGCACTATGATGAAAAGTGTGATATGTTTTCAGGTATCTCCTATACTAATAGAGCCACATGCTCACCGGTTTGCCACATGATGTAGGCCTATGGACTGAACAAGAAACCACCAAAAATTTTAACCAGTCATCGTTCTCACAACACTGAGGACCAGTCATTCGAAATGACTTCTCCATGCATTTTATGCATTGGTAAAAGCACTATGATGAAAAGTGTGATATGTTTTCAGGTATCTCCTATACTAATAGAGCCACATGCTCAACGGTTTGCCACATGATGTAGGCCTCTGGACTGAACAAGAAACCACCAAAAATTTTAACCAGTCATCGTTCTCACAACACTGAGGACCAGTCATTCGAAATGACTTCTCCATGCATTTTATCGATTGGTAAAAGCACTATGATGAAAAGTGTGATATGTTTTCAGGTATCTCCTATACTAATAGAGCCACATGCTCACCGGTTTGCCACATGATGTAGGCCTATGGACTGAACAAGAAACCACCAAAAATTTTAACCAGTCATCGTTCTCACAACACTGAGGACCAGTCATTCGAAATGACTTCTCCATGCATTTTATGCATTGGTAAAAGCACTATGATGAAAAGTGTGATATGTTTTCTGGTATCTCCTATACTAATAGAGCCACATGCTCACCGGTTTGCCACATGATGTAGGCCTATGGACTGAACAAGAAACCACCAAAAATTTTAACCAGTCATCGTTCTCACAACACTGAGGACCAGTCATTCGAAATGACTTCTCCATGCATTTTATGCATTGGTAAAAGCACTATGATGAAAAGTGTGATATGTTTTCAGGTATCTCCTATACTAATAGAGCCACATGCTCACCGGTTTGCCACATGATGTAGGCCTATGGACTGAACAAGAAACCACCAAAAATTTTAACCAGTCATCGTTCTCACAACACTGAGGACCAGTCATTCGAAATGACTTCTCCATGCATTTTATGCATTGGTAAAAGCAATATGATGAAAAGTGTGATATGTTTTCAGGTATCTCCTATACTAATAGAGCCACATGCTCACCGGTTTGCCACATGATGTAGGCCTATGGACTGAACAAGAAACCACCAAAAATTTTAACCAGTCATCGTTCTCACAACACTGAGGACCAGTCATTCGAAATGACTTCTCCATGCATTTTATGCATTGGTAAAAGCACTATGATGAAAAGTGTGATATGTTTTCAGGTATCTCCTATACTAATAGAGCCACATGCTCACCGGTTTGCCACATGATGTAGGCCTATGGACTGAACAAGAAACCACCAAAAATTTTAACCAGTCATCGTTCTCACAACACTGAGGACCAGTAATTCGAAATGACTTCTCCATGCATTTTATGCATTGGTAAAAGCACTATGATGAAAAGTGTGATATGTTTTCAGGTATCTCCTATACTAATAGAGCCACATGCTCACCGGTTTGCCACATGATGTAGGCCTATGGACTGAACAAGAAACCACCAAAAATTTTAACCAGTCATCGTTCTCACAACACTGAGGACCAGTCATTCGAAATGACTTCTCCATGCATTTTATGCATTGGTAAAAGCACTATGATGAAAAGTGTGATATGTTTTCAGGTATCTCCTATACTAATAGAGCCACATGCTCACCGGTTTGCCACATGATGTAGGCCTATGGACTGAACAAGAAACCACCAAAAATTTTAACCAGTCATCGTTCTCACAACACTGAGGACCAGTCATTCGAAATGACTTCTGCATGCATTTTATGCATTGGTAAAAGCACTATGATGAAAAGTGTGATATGTTTTCAGGTATCTCCTATACTAATAGAGCCACATGCTCACCGGTTTGCCACATGATGTAGGCCTATGGACTGAACAAGAAACCACCAAAAATTTTAACCAGTCATCGTTCTCACAACACTGAGGACCAGTCATTCGAAATGACTTCTCCATGCATTTTATGCATTGGTAAAAGCACTATGATGAAAAGTGTGATATGTTTTCAGGTATCTCCTATACTAATAGAGCCACATGCTCACCGGTTTGCCACATGATGTAGGCCTATGGACTGAACAAGAAACCACCAAAAATTTTAACCAGTCATCGTTCTCACAACACTGAGGACCAGTCATTCGAAATGACTTCTCCATGCATTTTATGCATTGGTAAAAGCACTATGATGAAAAGTGTGATATGTTTTCAGGTATCTCCTATACTAATAGAGCCACATGCTCACCGGTTTGCCACATGATGTAGGCCTATGGACTGAACAAGAAACCACCAAAAATTTTAACCAGTCATCGTTCTCACAACACTGAGGACCAGTCATTCGAAATGACTTCTCCATGCATTTTATGCATTGGTAAAAGCACTATGATGAAAAGTGTGATATGTTTTCAGGTATCTCCTATACTAATATAGTAACATAGTAACATAGTAACATAGTTAGTAAGGCCGAAAAAAGACATTTGTCCATCCAGTTCAGCCTATATTCCATCATAATAAATACCCAGATCTACGTCCTTCTACAGAACCTAATAATTGTATGATACAATATTGTTCTGCTCCAGGAAGACATCCAGGCCTCTCTTGAACCCCTCGACTGAGTTCGCCATCACCACCTCCTCAGGCAAGCAATTCCAGATTCTCACTGCCCTAACAGTAAAGAATCCTCTTCTATGTTGGTGGAAAAACCTTCTCTCCTCCAGACGCAAAGAATGCCCCCTTGTGCCCGTCACCTTCCTTGGTATAAACAGATCCTCAGCGAGATATTTGTATTGTCCCCTTATATACTTATACATGGTTATTAGATCGCCCCTCAGTCGTCTTTTTTCTAGACTAAATAATCCTAATTTCGCTAATCTATCTGGGTATTGTAGTTCTCCCATCCCCTTTATTAATTTTGTTGCCCTCCTTTGTACTCTCTCTCTAATAGAGCCACATGCTCACCGGTTTGCCACATGATGTAGGCCTATGGACTGAACAAGAAACCACCAAAAATTTTAACCAGTCATCGTTCTCACAACACTGAGGACCAGTCATTCGAAATGACTTCTCCATGCATTTTATGCATTGGTAAAAGCACTATGATGAAAAGTGTGATATGTTTTCAGGTATCTCCTATACTAATAGAGCCACATGCTCACCGGTTTGCCACATGATGTAGGCCTATGGACTGAACAAGAAACCACCAAAAATTTTAACCAGTCATCGTTCTCACAACACTGAGGACCAGTCATTCGAAATGACTTCTCCATGCATTTTATCGATTGGTAAAAGCACTATGATGAAAAGTGTGATATGTTTTCAGGTATCTCCTATACTAATAGAGCCACATGCTCACCGGTTTGCCACATGATGTAGGCCTATGGACTGAACAAGAAACCACCAAAAATTTTAACCAGTCATCGTTCTCACAACACTGAGGACCAGTCATTCGAAATGACTTCTCCATGCATTTTATGCATTGGTAAAAGCACTATGATGAAAAGTGTGATATGTTTTCAGGTATCTCCTATACTAATAGAGCCACATGCTCACCGGTTTGCCACATGATGTAGGCCTATGGACTGAACAAGAAACCACCAAAAATTTTAACCAGTCATCGTTCTCACAACACTGAGGACCAGTCATTCGAAATGACTTCTCCATGCATTTTATGCATTGGTAAAAGCACTATGATGAAAAGTGTGATATGTTTTCGGGTATCTCCTATACTAATAGAGCCACATGCTCACCGGTTTGCCACATGATGTAGGCCTATGGACTGAACAAGAAACCACCAAAAATTTTAACCAGTCATCGTTCTCACAACACTGAGGACCAGTCATTCGAAATGACTTCTCCATGCATTTTATGCATTGGTAAAAGCACTATGATGAAAAGTGTGATATGTTTTCAGGTATCTCCTATACTAATAGAGCCACATGCTCACCGGTTTGCCACATGATGTAGGCCTATGGACTGAACAAGAAACCACCAAAAATTTTAACCAGTCATCGTTCTCACAACACTGAGGACCAGTCATTCGAAATGACTTCTCCATGCATTTTATGCATTGGTAAAAGCACTATGATGAAAAGTGTGATATGTTTTCAGGTATCTCCTATACTAATAGAGCCACATGCTCACCGGTTTGCCACATGATGTAGGCCTATGGACTGAACAAGAAACCACCAAAAATTTTAACCAGTCATCGTTCTCACAACACTGAGGACCAGTCATTCGAAATGACTTCTCCATGCATTTTATGCATTGGTAAAAGCACTATGATGAAAAGTGTGATATGTTTTCAGGTATCTCCTATACTAATAGAGCCACATGCTCACCGGTTTGCCACATGATGTAGGCCTATGGACTGAACAAGAAACCACCAAAAATTTTAACCAGTCATCGTTCTCACAACACTGAGGACCAGTCATTCGAAATGACTTCTCCATGCATTTTATGCATTGGTAAAAGCACTATGATGAAAAGTGTGATATGTTTTCTGGTATCTCCTATACTAATAGAGCCACATGCTCACCGGTTTGCCACATGATGTAGGCCTATGGACTGAACAAGAAACCACCAAAAATTTTAACCAGTCATCGTTCTCACAACACTGAGGACCAGTCATTCGAAATGACTTCTCCATGCATTTTATGCATTGGTAAAAGCACTATGATGAAAAGTGTGATATGTTTTCAGGTATCTCCTATACTAATAGAGCCACATGCTCACCGGTTTGCCACATGATGTAGGCCTATGGACTGAACAAGAAACCACCAAAAATTTTAACCAGTCATCGTTCTCACAACACTGAGGACCAGTCATTCGAAATGACTTCTGCATGCATTTTATGCATTGGTAAAAGCACTATGATGAAAAGTGTGATATGTTTTCAGGTATCTCCTATACTAATAGAGCCACATGCTCACCGGTTTGCCACATGATGTAGGCCTATGGACTGAACAAGAAACCACCAAAAATTTTAACCAGTCATCGTTCTCACAACACTGAGGACCAGTCATTCGAAATGACTTCTCCATGCATTTTATGCATTGGTAAAAGCACTATGATGAAAAGTGTGATATGTTTTCAGGTATCTCCTATACTAATATAGTAACATAGTAACATAGTAACATAGTTAGTAAGGCCGAAAAAAGACATTTGTCCATCCAGTTCAGCCTATATTCCATCATAATAAATACCCAGATCTACGTCCTTCTACAGAACCTAATAATTGTATGATACAATATTGTTCTGCTCCAGGAAGACATCCAGGCCTCTCTTGAACCCCTCGACTTAGTTCGCCATCACCACCTCCTCAGGGAAGCAATTCCAGATTCTCACTGCCCTAACAGTAAAGAATCCTCTTCTATGTTGGTGGAAAAACCTTCTCTCCTCCAGACGCAAAGAATGCCCCCTTGTGCCCGTCACCTTCCTTGGTATAAACAGATCCTCAGTGAGATATTTGTATTGTCCCCTTATATACTTATACATGGTTATTAGATCGCCCCTCAGTCGTCTTTTTTCTAGACTAAATAATCCTAATTTCGCTAATCTATCTGGGTATTGTAGTTCTCCCATCCCCTTTATTAATTTTGTTGCCCTCCTTTGTACTCTCTCTCTAATAGAGCCACATGCTCACCGGTTTGCCACATGATGTAGGCCTATGGACTGAACAAGAAACCACCAAAAATTTTAACCAGTCATCGTTCTCACAACACTGAGGACCAGTCATTCGAAATGACTTCTCCATGCATTTTATGCATTGGTAAAAGCACTATGATGAAAAGTGTGATATGTTTTCAGGTATCTCCTATACTAATAGAGCCACATGCTCACCGGTTTGCCACATGATGTAGGCCTATGGACTGAACAAGAAACCACCAAAAATTTTAACCAGTCATCGTTCTCACAACACTGAGGACCAGTCATTCGAAATGACTTCTCCATGCATTTTATCGATTGGTAAAAGCACTATGATGAAAAGTGTGATATGTTTTCAGGTATCTCCTATACTAATAGAGCCACATGCTCACCGGTTTGCCACATGATGTAGGCCTATGGACTGAACAAGAAACCACCAAAAATTTTAACCAGTCATCGTTCTCACAACACTGAGGACCAGTCATTCGAAATGACTTCTCCATGCATTTTATGCATTGGTAAAAGCACTATGATGAAAAGTGTGATATGTTTTCAGGTATCTCCTATACTAATAGAGCCACATGCTCACCGGTTTGACACATGATGTAGGCCTATGGACTGAACAAGAAACCACCAAAAATTTTAACCAGTCATCGTTCTCACAACACTGAGGACCAGTCATTCGAAATGACTTCTCCATGCATTTTATGCATTGGTAAAAGCACTATGATGAAAAGTGTGATATGTTTTCAGGTATCTCCTATACTAATAGAGCCACATGCTCACCGGTTTGCCACATGATGTAGGCCTATGGACTGAACAAGAAACCACCAAAAATTTTAACCAGTCATCGTTCTCACAACACTGAGGACCAGTCATTCGAAATGACTTCTCCATGCATTTTATGCATTGGTAAAAGCACTATGATGAAAAGTGTGATATGTTTTCAGGTATCTCCTATACTAATTGAGCCACATGCTCACCGGTTTGCCACATGATGTAGGCCTATGGACTGAACAAGAAACCACCAAAAATTTTAACCAGTCATCGTTCTCACAACACTGAGGACCAGTCATTCGAAATGACTTCTCCATGCATTTTATGCATTGGTAAAAGCACTATGATGAAAAGTGTGATATGTTTTCGGGTATCTCCTATACTAATAGAGCCACATGCTCACCGGTTTGCCACATGATGTAGGCCTATGGACTGAACAAGAAACCACCAAAAATTTTAACCAGTCATCGTTCTCACAACACTGAGGACCAGTCATTCGAAATGACTTCTCCATGCATTTTATGCATTGGTAAAAGCACTATGATGAAAAGTGTGATATGTTTTCAGGTATCTCCTATACTAATAGAGCCACATGCTCACCGGTTTGCCACATGATGTAGGCCTATGGACTGAACAAGAAACCACCAAAAATTTTAACCAGTCATCGTTCTCACAACACTGAGGACCAGTCATTCGAAATGACTTCTCCATGCATTTTATGCATTGGTAAAAGCACTATGATGAAAAGTGTGATATGTTTTCAGGTATCTCCTATACTAATAGAGCCACATGCTCACCGGTTTGCCACATGATGTAGGCCTATGGACTGAACAAGAAACCACCAAAAATTTTAACCAGTCATCGTTCTCACAACACTGAGGACCAGTCATTCGAAATGACTTCTCCATGCATTTTATGCATTGGCAAAAGCACTATGATGAAAAGTGTGATATGTTTTCAGGTATCTCCTATACTAATAGAGCCACATGCTCACCGGTTTGCCACATGATGTAGGCCTATGGACTGAACAAGAAACCACCAAAAATTTTAACCAGTCATCGTTCTCACAACACTGAGGACCAGTCATTCGAAATGACTTCTCCATGCATTTTATGCATTGGTAAAAGCACTATGATGAAAAGTGTGATATGTTTTCTGGTATCTCCTATACTAATAGAGCCACATGCTCACCGGTTTGCCACATGATGTAGGCCTATGGACTGAACAAGAAACCACCAAAAATTTTAACCAGTCATCGTTCTCACAACACTGAGGACCAGTCATTCGAAATGACTTCTCCATGCATTTTATGCATTGGTAAAAGCACTATGATGAAAAGTGTGATATGTTTTCAGGTATCTCCTATACTAATAGAGCCACATGCTCACCGGTTTGCCACATGATGTAGGCCTATGGACTGAACAAGAAACCACCAAAAATTTTAACCAGTCATCGTTCTCACAACACTGAGGACCAGTCATTCGAAATGACTTCTCCATGCATTTTATGCATTGGTAAAAGCACTATGATGAAAAGTGTGATATGTTTTCAGGTATCTCCTATACTAATAGAGCCACATGCTCACCGGTTTGCCACATGATGTAGGCCTATGGACTGAACAAGAAACCACCAAAAATTTTAACCAGTCATCGTTCTCACAACACTGAGGACCAGTCATTCGAAATGACTTCTCCATGCATTTTATGCATTGGTAAAAGCACTATGATGAAAAGTGTGATATGTTTTCAGGTATCTCCTATACTAATAGAGCCACATGCTCACCGGTTTGCCACATGATGTAGGCCTATGGACTGAACAAGAAACCACCAAAAATTTTAACCAGTCATCGTTCTCACAACACTGAGGACCAGTCATTCGAAATGACTTCTCCATGCATTTTATGCATTGGTAAAAGCACTATGATGAAAAGTGTGATATGTTTTCAGGTATCTCCTATACTAATAGAGCCACATGCTCACCGGTTTGCCACATGATGTAGGCCTATGGACTGAACAAGAAACCACCAAAAATTTTAACCAGTCATCGTTCTCACAACACTGAGGACCAGTCATTCGAAATGACTTCTCCATGCATTTTATGCATTGGTAAAAGCATTATGATGAAAAGTGTGATATGTTTTCAGGTATCTCCTATACTAATAGAGCCACATGCTCACCGGTTTGCCACATGATGTAGGCCTATGGAATGAACAAGAAACCACCAAAAATTTTAACCAGTCATCGTTCTCACAACACTGAGGACCAGTCATTCGAAATGACTTCTCCATGCATTTTATGCATTGGTAAAAGCACTATGATGAAAAGTGTGATATGTTTTCAGGTATCTCCTATACTAATAGAGCCACATGCTCACCGGTTTGCCACATGATGTAGGCCTATGGACTGAACAAGAAACCACCAAAAATTTTAACCAGTCATCGTTCTCACAACACTGAGGACCAGTCATTCGAAATGACTTCTCCATGCATTTTATGCATTGGTAAAAGCACTATGATGAAAAGTGTGATATGTTTTCAGGTATCTCCTATACTAATAGAGCCACATGCTCACCGGTTTGCCACATGATGTAGGCCTATGGACTGAACAAAAAACCACCAAAAATTTTAACCAGTCATCGTTCTCACAACACTGAGGACCAGTCATTCGAAATGACTTCTCCATGCATTTTATGCATTGGTAAAAGCACTATGATGAAAAGTGTGATATGTTTTCAGGTATCTCCTATACTAATAGAGCCACATGCTCACCGGTTTGCCACATGATGTAGGCCTATGGACTGAACAAGAAACCACCAAAAATTTTAACCAGTCATCGTTCTCACAACACTGAGGACCAGTCATTTGAAATGACTTCTCCATGCATTTTATGCATTGGTAAAAGCACTATGATGAAAAGTGTGATATGTTTTCAGGTATCTCCTATACTAATAGAGCCACATGCTCACCGCTTTGCCACATGATGTAGGCCTATGGACTGAACAAGAAACCACCAAAAATTTTAACCAGTCATCGTTCTCACAACACTGAGGACCAGTCATTCGAAATGACTTCTCCATGCATTTTATGCATTGGTAAAAGCACTATGATGAAAAGTGTGATATGTTTTCAGGTATCTCCTATACTAATAGAGCCACATGCTCACCGGTTTGCCACATGATGTAGGCCTATGGACTGAACAAGAAACCACCAAAAATTTTAACCAGTCATCGTTCTCACAACACTGAGGACCAGTCATTCGAAATGACTTCTCCATGCATTTTATGCATTGGTAAAAGCACTATGATGAAAAGTGTGATATGTTTTCAGGTATCTCCTATACTAATAGAGCCACATGCTCACCGGTTTGCCACATGATGTAGGCCTATGGACTGAACAAGAAACCACCAAAAATTTTAACCAGTCATCGTTCTCACAACACTGAGGACCAGTCATTCGAAATGACTTCTCCATACATTTTATGCATTGGTAAAAGCACTATGATGAAAAGTGTGATATGTTTTCAGGTATCTCCTATACTAATAGAGCCACATGCTCACCGGTTTGCCACATGATGTAGGCCTATGGACTGAACAAGAAACCACCAAAAATTTTAACCAGTCATCGTTCTCACAACACTGAGGACCAGTCATTCGAAATGACTTCTCCATGCATTTTATGCATTGGTAAAAGCACTATGATGAAAAGTGTGATATGTTTTCAGGTATCTCCTATACTAATAGAGCCACATGCTCACCGGTTTGACACATGATGTAGGCCTATGGACTGAACAAGAAACCACCAAAAATTTTAACCAGTCATCGTTCTCACAACACTGAGGACCAGTCATTCGAAATGACTTCTCCATGCATTTTATGCATTGGTAAAAGCACTATGATGAAAAGTGTGATATGTTTTCAGGTATCTCCTATACTAATAGAGCCACATGCTCACCGGTTTGCCACATGATGTAGGCCTATGGACTGAACAAGAAACCACCAAAAATTTTAACCAGTCATCGTTCTCACAACACTGAGGACCAGTCATTCGAAATGACTTCTCCATGCATTTTATGCATTGGTAAAAGCACTATGATGAAAAGTGTGATATGTTTTCAGGTATCTCCTATACTAATAGAGCCACATGCTCACCGGTTTGCCACATGATGTAGGCCTATGGACTGAACAAGAAACCACCAAAAATTTTAACCAGTCATCGTTCTCACAACACTGAGGACCAGTCATTCGAAATGACTTCTCCATGCATTTTATGCATTGGTAAAAGCACTATGATGAAAAGTGTGATATGTTTTCAGGTATCTCCTATACTAATAGAGCCACATGCTCACCGGTTTGCCACATGATGTAGGCCTATGGACTGAACAAGAAACCACCAAAAATTTTAACCAGTCATCGTTCTCACAACACTGAGGACCAGTCATTCGAAATGACTTCTCCATGCATTTTATGCATTGGTAAAAGCACTATGATGAAAAGTGTGATATGTTTTCAGGTATCTCCTATACTAATAGAGCCACATGCTCACCGGTTTGCCACATGATGTAGGCCTATGGACTGAACAAGAAACCACCAAAAATTTTAACCAGTCATCGTTCTCACAACACTGAGGACCAGTCATTCGAAATGACTTCTCCATGCATTTTATGCATTGGTAAAAGCACTATGATGAAAAGTGTGATATGTTTTCAGGTATCTCCTATACTAATAGAGCCACATGCTCACCGGTTTGCCACATGATGTAGGCCTATGGACTGAACAAGAAACCACCAAAAATTTTAACCAGTCATCGTTCTCACAACACTGAGGACCAGTCATTCGAAATGACTTCTCCATGCATTTTATGCATTGGTAAAAGCACTATGATGAAAAGTGTGATATGTTTTCAGGTATCTCCTATACTAATAGAGCCACATGCTCACCGGTTTGCCACATGATGTAGGCCTATGGACTGAACAAGAAACCACCAAAAATTTTAACCAGTCATCGTTCTCACAACACTGAGGACCAGTCATTCGAAATGACTTCTCCATGCATTTTATGCATTGGTAAAAGCACTATGATGAAAAGTGTGATATGTTTTCAGGTATCTCCTATACTAATAGAGCCACATGCTCACCGGTTTGCCACATGATGTAGGCCTATGGACTGAACAAGAAACCACCAATAATTTTAACCAGTCATCGTTCTCACAACACTGAGGACCAGTCATTCGAAATGACTTCTCCATGCATTTTATGCATTGGTAAAAGCACTATGATGAAAAGTGTGATGTTTTCAGGTATCTCCTATACTAATAGAGCCACATGCTCACCGGTTTGCCACATGATGTAGGCCTATGGACTGAACAAGAAACCACCAAAAATTTTAACCAGTCATCGTTCTCACAACACTGAGGACCAGTCATTCGAAATGACTTCTCCATGCATTTTATGCATTGGTAAAAGCACTATGATGAAAAGTGTGATATGTTTTCAGGTATCTCCTATACTAATAGAGCCACATGCTCACCGGTTTGACACATGATGTAGGCCTATGGACTGAACAAGAAACCACCAAAAATTTTAACCAGTCATCGTTCTCACAACACTGAGGACCAGTCATTCGAAATGACTTCTCCATGCATTTTATGCATTGGTAAAAGCACTATGATGAAAAGTGTGATATGTTTTCAGGTATCTCCTATACTAATAGAGCCACATGCTCACCGGTTTGCCACATGATGTAGGCCTATGGACTGAACAAGAAACCACCAAAAATTTTAACCAGTCATCGTTCTCACAACACTGAGGACCAGTCATTCGAAATGACTTCTCCATGCATTTTATGCATTGGTAAAAGCACTATGATGAAAAGTGTGATATGTTTTCAGGTATCTCCTATACTAATAGAGCCACATGCTCACCGGTTTGCCACATGATGTAGGCCTATGGACTGAACAAGAAACCACCAAAAATTTTAACCAGTCATCGTTCTCACAACACTGAGGACCAGTCATTCGAAATGACTTCTCCATGCATTTTATGCATTGGTAAAAGCACTATGATGAAAAGTGTGATATGTTTTCAGGTATCTCCTATACTAATAGAGCCACATGCTCACCGGTTTGCCACATGATGTAGGCCTATGGACTGAACAAGAAACCACCAAAAATTTTAACCAGTCATCGTTCTCACAACACTGAGGACCAGTCATTCGAAATGACTTCTCCATGCATTTTATGCATTGGTAAAAGCACTATGATGAAAAGTGTGATATGTTTTCAGGTATCTCCTATACTAATAAAGCCACATGCTCACCGGTTTGCCACATGATGTAGGCCTATGGACTGAACAAGAAACCACCAAAAATTTTAACCAGTCATCGTTCTCACAACACTGAGGACCAGTCATTCGAAATGACTTCTCCATGCATTTTATGCATTGGTAAAAGCACTATGATGAAAAGTGTGATATGTTTTCAGGTATCTATGCTTTTACCAATGCATAAAATGCATGGAGAAGTCATTTCGAATGACTGGTCCTCAGTGTTGTGAGAACGATGACTGGTTAAAATTTTTGGTGGTTTCTTGTTCAGTCCATAGGCCTACATCGTGTGGCAAACCGGTGAGCATGTGGCTCTATTAGTATAGGAGATACCTGAAAACATATCACACTTTTCATCATAGTGCTTTTACCAATGCATAAAATGCATGGAGAAGTCATTTCGAATGACTGGTCCTCAGTGTTGTGAGAACGATGACTGGTTAAAATTTTTGGTGGTTTCTTGTTCAGTCCATAGGCCTACATCATGTGGCAAACCGGTGAGCATGTGGCTCTATTAGTATAGGAGATACCTGAAAACATATCACACTTTTCATCATAGTGCTTTTACCAATGCATAAAATGCATGGAGAAGTCATTTCGAATGACTGGTCCTCAGTGTTGTGAGAACGATGACTGGTTAAAATTTTTGGTGGTTTCTTGTTCAGTCCATAGGCCTGCATCATGTGGCAAACCGGTGAGCATGTGGCTCTATTAGTATAGGAGATACCTGAAAACATATCACACTTTTCATCATAGTGCTTTTACCAATGCATAAAATGCATGGAGAAGTCATTTCGAATGACTGGTCCTCAGTGTTGTGAGAACGATGACTGGTTAAAATTTTTGGTGGTTTCTTGTTCAGTCCATAGGCCTACATCATGTGGCAAACCGGTGAGCATGTGGCTCTATTAGTATAGGAGATACCTGAAAACATATCACACTTTTCATCATAGTGCTTTTACCAATGCATAAAATGCATGGAGAAGTCATTTCGAATGACTGGTCCTCAGTGTTGTGAGAACGATGACTGGTTAAAATTTTTGGTGGTTTCTTGTTCAGTCCATAGGCCTACATCATGTGGCAAACCGGTGAGCATGTGGCTCTATTAGTATAGGAGATACCTGAAAACATATCACACTTTTCATCATAGTGCTTTTACCAATGCATAAAATGCATGGAGAAGTCATTTCGAATGACTGGTCCTCAGTGTTGTGAGAACGATGACTGGTTAAAATTTTTAGTGGTTTCTTGTTCAGTCCATAGGCCTACATCATGTGGGAAACCGGTGAGCATGTGGCTCTATTAGTATAGGAGATACCAGAAAACATATCACACTTTTCATCATAGTGCTTTTACCAATGCATAAAATGCATGGAGAAGTCATTTCGAATGACTGGTCCTCAGTGTTGTGAGAACGATGACTGGTTAAAATTTTTGGTGGTTTCTTGTTTAGTCCATAGGCCTACATCATGTGGCAAACCGGTGAGCATGTGGCTCTATTAGTATAGGAGATACCTGAAAACATATCACACTTTTCATCATAGTGCTTTTACCAATGCATAAAATGCATGGAGAAGTCATTTCGAATGACTGGTCCTCAGTGTTGTGAGAACGATGACTGGTTAAAATTTTTGGTGGTTTCTTGTTCAGTCCATAGGCCTACATCATGTGGCAAACCGGTGAGCATGTGGCTCTAATAGTATAGGAGATACCTGAAAACATATCACACTTTTCATTATAGTGCTTTTACCAATGCATAAAATGCATGGAGAAGTCATTTCGAATGACTGGTCCTCAGTGTTGTGAGAACGATGACTGGTTAAAATTTTTGGTGGTTTCTTGTTCAGTCCATAGGCCTACATCATGTGGCAAACCGGTGAGCATGTGGCTCTATTAGTATAGGAGATACCTGAAAACATATCACACTTTTCATCATAGTGCTTTTACCAATGCATAAAATGCATGGAGAAGTCATTTCGAATGACTGGTCCTCAGTGTTGTGAGAACGATGACTGGTTAAAATTTTTTGTGGTTTCTTGTTCAGTCCATAGGCCTACATCATGTGGCAAACCGGTGAGCATGTGGCTCTATTAGTATAGGAGATACCAGAAAACATATCACACTTTTCATCATAGTGCTTTTACCAATGCATAAAATGCATGGAGAAGTCATTTCGAATGACTGGTCCTCAGTGTTGTGAGAACGATGACTGGTTAAAATTTTTGGTGGTTTCTTGTTCAGTCCATAGGCCTACATCGTGTGGCAAACCGGTGAGCATGTGGCTCTATTAGTATAGGAGATACCTGAAAACATATCACACTTTTCATCATAGTGCTTTTACCAATGCATAAAATGCATGGAGAAGTCATTTCGAATGACTGGTCCTCAGTGTTGTGAGAACGATGACTGGTTAAAATTTTTGGTGGTTTCTTGTTCAGTCCATAGGCCTACATCATGTGGCAAACCGGTGAGCATGTGGCTCTATTAGTATAGGAGATACCTGAAAACATATCACACTTTTCATCATAGTGCTTTTACCAATGCATAAAATGCATGGAGAAGTCATTTCGAATGACTGGTCCTCAGTGTTGTGAGAACGATGACTGGTTAAAATTTTTGGTGGTTTCTTGTTCAGTCCATAGGCCTACATCATGTGGCAAACCGGTGAGCATGTGGCTCTATTAGTATAGGAGATACCTGAAAACATATCACACTTTTCATCATAGTGCTTTTACCAATGCATAAAATGCATGGAGAAGTCATTTCGAATGACTGGTCCTCAGTGTTGTGAGAACGATGACTGGTTAAAATTTTTGGTGGTTTCTTGTTCAGTCCATAGGCCTACATCATGTGGCAAACCGGTGAGCATGTGGCTCTATTAGTATAGGAGATACCTGAAAACATATCACACTTTTCATCATAGTGCTTTTACCAATGCATAAAATGCATGGAGAAGTCATTTCGAATGACTGGTCCTCAGTGTTGTGAGAACGATGACTGGTTAAAATTTTTGGTGGTTTCTTGTTCAGTCCATAGGCCTACATCATGTGGCAAACCGGTGAGCATGTGGCTCTATTAGTATAGGAGATACCTGAAAACATATCACACTTTTCATCATAGTGCTTTTACCAATGCATAAAATGCATGGAGAAGTCATTTCGAATGACTGGTCCTCAGTGTTGTGAGAACGATGACTGGTTAAAATTTTTGGTGGTTTCTTGTTCAGTCCATAGGCCTACATCATGTGGCAAACCGGTGAGCATGTGGCTCTATTAGTATAGGAGATACCTGAAAACATATCACACTTTTCATCATAGTGCTTTTACCAATGCATAAAATGCATGGAGAAGTCATTTCGAATGACTGGTCCTCAGTGTTGTGAGAACGATGACTGGTTAAAATTTTTGGTGGTTTCTTGTTCAGTCCATAGGCCTACATCATGTGGCAAACCGGTGAGCATGTGGCTCTATTAGTATAGGAGATACCTGAAAACATATCACACTTTTCATCATAGTGCTTTTACCAATGCATAAAATGCATGGAGAAGTCATTTCGAATGACTGGTCCTCAGTGTTGTGAGAACGATGACTGGTTAAAATTTTTGGTGGTTTCTTGTTCAGTCCATAGGCCTACATCATGTGGCAAACCGGTGAGCATGTGGCTCTATTAGTATAGGAGATACCTGAAAACATATCACACTTTTCATCATAGTGCTTTTACCAATGCATAAAATGCATGGAGAAGTCATTTCGAATGACTGGTCCTCAGTGTTGTGAGAACGATGACTGGTTAAAATTTTTGGTGGTTTCTTGTTCAGTCCATAGGCCTACATCATGTGGCAAACCGGTGAGCATGTGGCTCTATTAGTATAGGAGATACCTGAAAACATATCACACTTTTCATCATAGTGCTTTTACCAATGCATAAAATGCATGGAGAAGTCATTTCGAATGACTGGTCCTCAGTGTTGTGAGAACGATGACTGGTTAAAATTTTTGGTGGTTTCTTGTTCAGTCCATAGGCCTACATCATGTGGCAAACCGGTGAGCATGTGGCTCTATTAGTATAGGAGATACCTGAAAACATATCACACTTTTCATCATAGTGCTTTTACCAATGCATAAAATGCATGGAGAAGTCATTTCGAATGACTGGTCCTCAGTGTTGTGAGAACGATGACTGGTTAAAATTTTTGGTGGTTTCTTGTTCAGTCCATAGGCCTACATCATGTGGCAAACCGGTGAGCATGTGGCTCTATTAGTATAGGAGATACCTGAAAACATATCACACTTTTCATCATAGTGCTTTTACCAATGCATAAAATGCATGGAGAAGTCATTTCGAATGACTGGTCCTCAGTGTTGTGAGAACGATGACTGGTTAAAATTTTTGGTGGTTTCTTGTTCAGTCCATAGGCCTACATCATGTGGCAAACCGGTGAGCATGTGGCTCTATTAGTATAGGAGATACCTGAAAACATATCACACTTTTCATCATAGTGCTTTTACCAATGCATAAAATGCATGGAGAAGTCATTTCGAATGACTGGTCCTCAGTGTTGTGAGAACGATGACTGGTTAAAATTTTTGGTGGTTTCTTGTTCAGTCCATAGGCCTACATCATGTGGCAAACCGGTGAGCATGTGGCTCTATTAGTATAGGAGATACCTGAAAACATATCACACTTTTCATCATAGTGCTTTTACCAATGCATAAAATGCATGGAGAAGTCATTTCGAATGACTGGTCCTCAGTGTTGTGAGAACGATGACTGGTTAAAATTTTTGGTGGTTTCTTGTTCAGTCCATAGGCCTACATCATGTGGCAAACCGGTGAGCATGTGGCTCTATTAGTATAGGAGATACCTGAAAACATATCACACTTTTCATCATAGTGCTTTTACCAATGCATAAAATGCATGGAGAAGTCATTTCGAATGACTGGTCCTCAGTGTTGTGAGAACGATGACTGGTTAAAATTTTTGGTGGTTTCTTGTTCAGTCCATAGGCCTACATCATGTGGCAAACCGGTGAGCATGTGGCTCTATTAGTATAGGAGATACCTGAAAACATATCACACTTTTCATCATAGTGCTTTTACCAATGCATAAAATGCATGGAGAAGTCATTTCGAATGACTGGTCCTCAGTGTTGTGAGAACGATGACTGGTTAAAATTTTTGGTGGTTTCTTGTTCAGTCCATAGGCCTACATCATGTGGCAAACCGGTGAGCATGTGGCTCTATTAGTATAGGAGATACCTGAAAACATATCACACTTTTCATCATAGTGCTTTTACCAATGCATAAAATGCATGGAGAAGTCATTTCGAATGACTGGTCCTCAGTGTTGTGAGAACGATGACTGGTTAAAATTTTTGGTGGTTTCTTGTTCAGTCCATAGGCCTACATCATGTGGCAAACCGGTGAGCATGTGGCTCTATTAGTATAGGAGATACCTGAAAACATATCACACTTTTCATCATAGTGCTTTTACCAATGCATAAAATGCATGGAGAAGTCATTTCGAATGACTGGTCCTCAGTGTTGTGAGAACGATGACTGGTTAAAATTTTTGGTGGTTTCTTGTTCAGTCCATAGGCCTACATCATGTGGCAAACCGGTGAGCATGTGGCTCTATTAGTATAGGAGATACCTGAAAACATATCACACTTTTCATCATAGTGCTTTTACCAATGCATAAAATGCATGGAGAAGTCATTTCGAATGACTGGTCCTCAGTGTTGTGAGAACGATGACTGGTTAAAATTTTTGGTGGTTTCTTGTTCAGTCCATAGGCCTACATCATGTGGCAAACCGGTGAGCATGTGGCTCTATTAGTATAGGAGATACCTGAAAACATATCACACTTTTCATCATAGTGCTTTTACCAATGCATAAAATGCATGGAGAAGTCATTTCGAATGACTGGTCCTCAGTTGTTGTGAGAACGATGACTGTTAAAATTTTTGGTGGTTTCTTGTTCAGTCCATAGGCCTCATCATGTGGCAAACCGGTTGAGCATGTGACTCTATTAGTATAGGAGATACCTGAAAACATATCACACTTTTCAATCATAGTGCTTTTAACCAATGCATAAAATGCAGGAGAAGTCATTTCGAATGATCTGGTCCTCAGTGTTGTGAGAACGATGACTGGTTAAAATTTTTGGTGGTTTCTTGTTCAGTCCATAGGCCTACATCATGTGGCCAAACCGGTGAGCATGTGGCTCTATTAGTATAGGAGATACCTGAAAACATATCACACTTTTCATCATAGTGCCTTTTACAAATGCATAAAATGCATGGAGAAGTCATTTCGAATGACTGGTCCTCAGTGTTGTGAGAACGATGACTGGTTAAAATTTTTGGTGGTTCTTGTTCAGTCCATAGGCCTACATCATGTGGCAAACCGGTGAGCATGTGGCTCTATTAGTATAGGAGATACCTGAAAACATATCACACTTTTCATCATAGTGCTTTTACCAATGCATAAAATGCATGGAGAAGTCATTTCAAATGACTGGTCCTCAGTGTTGTGAGAACGATGACTGGTTAAATTTTTGGTGGTTTCTTGTTCAGTCCATAGGCCTACATCATGTGGCAAACCGGTGAGCATGTGGCTCTATTAGTATAAGGAGATACCTGAAAACATATCACACTTTTCATCATAGTGCTTTTACCAATGCATAAAATGCATGGAGAAGTCATTTCAAATGACTGGTCCTCAGTGTTGTGAGAACGATGACTGGTTAAAATTTTTGGTGGTTTCTTGTTCAGTCCATAGGCCTACATCATGTGGCAAACCGGTGAGCATGTGGCTCTATTAGTATAGGAGATACCTGAAAACATATCACACTTTTCATCATAGTGCTTTTACCAATGCATAAAATGCATGGAGAAGTCATTTCAAATGACTGGTCCTCAGTGTTGTGAGAACGATGACTGGTTAAAATTTTTGGTGGTTTTCTTGTTCAGTCCATAGGCCTACATCATGTGGCAAACCGGTGAGCATGTGGCTCTATTAGTATAGAGGAGATACCTGAAAACATAATCACACTTTTCATTATAGTGCTTTTTACCAATGCATAAAATGCATGGAGAAGTCATTTCGAATGACTGGTCCTCAGTGTTGTGAGAACGATGACTGGTTCAAAATTTTTGGTGGTTTCTTGTTCAGTCCATAGGCCTACATCATGTGGCAAACCGGTGAGCATGTGGGCTCTATTAGTATAGGAGATACCTGAAAACATATCACACTTTTCATCATAGTGCTTTTACCAATGCATAAAATGCATGGAGAAGTCATTTCGAATGACTGGTCCCTCAGTGTTGTGAGAACGATGACTGGTTAAAATTTTTGGTGGTTTCTTGTTCAGTCCATAGGCCTACATCATGTGGCAAACCGGTGAGCATGTGGCTCTATTAGTATAGGAGATACCTGAAAACATATCACACTTTTCATCATAGTGCTTTTACCAATGCATAAAATGCATGGAGAAGTCATTTCGAATGACTGGTCCTCAGTGTTGTGAGAACGATGACTGGTTAAAATTTTTGGTGGTTTCTTGTTCAGTCCATAGGCCTACATCATGTGGCAAACCGGTGAGCATGTGGCTCTATTAGTATAGGAGATACCTGAAAACATATCACACTTTTCATCATAGTGCTTTTACCAATGCATAAAATGCATGGAGAAGTCATTTCGAATGACTGGTCCTCAGTGTTGTGAGAACGATGACTGGTTAAAATTTTTGGTGGTTTCTTGTTCAGTCCATAGGCCTACATCATGTGGCAAACCGGTGAGCATGTGGCTCTATTAGTATAGGAGATACCTGAAAACATATCACACTTTTCATCATAGTGCTTTTACCAATGCATAAAATGCATGGAGAAGTCATTTCGAATGACTGGTCCTCAGTGTTGTGAGAACGATGACTGGTTAAAATTTTTGGTGGTTTCTTGTTCAGTCCATAGGCCTACATCATGTGGCAAACCGGTGAGCATGTGGCTCTATTAGTATAGGAGATACCTGAAAACATATCACACTTTTCATCATAGTGCTTTTACCAATGCATAAAATGCATGGAGAAGTCATTTCGAATGACTGGTCCTCAGTGTTGTGAGAACGATGACTGGTTAAAATTTTTGGTGGTTTCTTGTTCAGTCCATAGGCCTACATCATGTGGCAAACCGGTGAGCATGTGGCTCTATTAGTATAGGAGATACCTGAAAACATATCACACTTTTCATCATAGTGCTTTTACCAATGCATAAAATGCATGGAGAAGTCATTTCAAATGACTGGTCCTCAGTGTTGTGAGAACGATGACTGGTTAAAATTTTTGGTGGTTTCTTGTTCAGTCCATAGGCCTACATCATGTGGCAAACCGGTGAGCATGTGGCTCTATTAGTATAGGAGATACCTGAAAACATATCACACTTTTCATCATAGTGCTTTTACCAATGCATAAAATGCATGGAGAAGTCATTTCGAATGACTGGTCCTCAGTGTTGTGAGAACGATGACTGGTTAAAATTTTTGGTGGTTTCTTGTTCAGTCCATAGGCCTACATCATGTGGCAAACCGGTGAGCATGTGGCTCTATTAGTATAGGAGATACCAGAAAACATATCACACTTTTCATCATAGTGCTTATACCAATGCATAAAATGCATGGAGAAGTCATTTCGAATGACTGGTCCTCAGTGTTGTGAGAACGATGACTGGTTAAAATTTTTGGTGGTTTCTTGTTCAGTCCATAGGCCTACATCATGTGGCAAACCGGTGAGCATGTGGCTCTATTAGTATAGGAGATACCTGAAAACATATCACACTTTTCAATCATAGTGCTTTTACCAATGCATAAAATGCATGGAGAAGTCATTTCGAATGACTGGTCCTCAGTGTTGTGAGAACGATGACTGGTTAAAATTTTTGGTGGTTTCTTGTTCAGTCCATAGGCCTACATCATGTGGCAAACCGGTGAGCATGTGGCTCTATTAGTATAGGAGATACCTGAAAACATATCACACTTTTCATCATAGTGCTTTTACCAATGCATAAAATGCATGGAGAAGTCATTTCGAATGACTGGTCCTCAGTGTTGTGAGAACGATGACTGGTTAAAATTTTTGGTGGTTTCTTGTTCAGTCCATAGGCCTACATCATGTGGCAAACCGGTGAGCATGTGGCTCTATTAGTATAGGAGATACCTGAAAACATATCACACTTTTCATTATAGTGCTTTTACCAATGCATAAAATGCATGGAGAAGTCATTTCGAATGACTGGTCCTCAGTGTTGTGAGAACGATGACTGGTTAAAATTTTTGGTGGTTTCTTGTTCAGTCCATAGGCCTACATCATGTGGCAAACCGGTGAGCATGTGGCTCTATTAGTATAGGAGATACCTGAAAACATATCACACTTTTCATCATAGTGCTTTTACCAATGCATAAAATGCATGGAGAAGTCATTTCGAATGACTGGTCCTCAGTGTTGTGAGAACGATGACTGGTTAAAATTTTTGGTGGTTTCTTGTTCAGTCCATAGGCCTACATCATGTGGCAAACCGGTGAGCATGTGGCTCTATTAGTATAGGAGATACCTGAAAACATATCACACTTTTCATCATAGTGCTTTTACCAATGCATAAAATGCATGGAGAAGTCATTTCGAATGACTGGTCCTCAGTGTTGTGAGAACGATGACTGGTTAAAATTTTTGGTGGTTTCTTGTTCAGTCCATAGGCCTACATCATGTGGCAAACCGGTGAGCATGTGGTTCTATTAGTATAGGAGATACCTGAAAACATATCACACTTTTCATTATAGTGCTTTTACCAATGCATAAAATGCATGGAGAAGTCATTTCGAATGACTGGTCCTCAGTGTTGTGAGAACAATGTCTGGTTAAAATTTTTGGTGGTTTCTTGTTCAGTCCATAGGCCTACATCATGTGGCAAACCGGTGAGCATGTGGCTCTATTAGTATAGGAGATACCTGAAAACATATCACACTTTTCATCATAGTGCTTTTACCAATGCATAAAATGCATGGAGAAGTCATTTCGAATGACTGGTCCTCAGTGTTGTGAGAACGATGACTGGTTAAAATTTTTGGTGGTTTCTTGTTCAGTCCATAGGCCTACATCATGTGGCAAACCGGTGAGCATGTGGCTCTATTAGTATAGGAGATACCTGAAAACATATCACACTTTTCATCATAGTGCTTTTACCAATGCATAAAATGCATGGAGAAGTCATTTCGAATGACTGGTCCTCAGTGTTGTGAGAACGATGACTGGTTAAAATTTTTGGTGGTTTCTTGTTCAGTCCATAGGCCTACATCATGTGGCAAACCGGTGAGCATGTGGCATTATTAGTATAGGAGATACCTGAAAACATATCACACTTTTCATCATAGTGCTTTTACCAATGCATAAAATGCATGGAGAAGTCATTTCGAATGACTGGTCCTCAGTGTTGTGAGAACGATGACTGGTTAAAATTTTTGGTGGTTTCTTGTTCAGTCCATAGGCCTACATCATGTGGCAAACCGGTGAGCATGTGGCTCTATTAGTATAGGAGATACCTGAAAACATATCACACTTTTCATCATAGTGCTTTTACCAATGCATAAAATGCATGGAGAAGTCATTTCGAATGACTGGTCCTCAGTGTTGTGAGAACGATGACTGGTTAAAATTTTTGGTGGTTTCTTGTTCAGTCCATAGGCCTACATCATGTGGCAAACCGGTGAGCATGTGGCTCTATTAGTATAGGAGATACCTGAAAACATATCACACTTTTCATCATAGTGCTTTTACCAATGCATAAAATGCATGGAGAAGTCATTTCGAATGACTGGTCCTCAGTGTTGTGAGAACGATGACTGGTTAAAATTTTTGGTGGTTTCTTGTTCAGTCCATAGGCCTACATCATGTGGCAAACCGGTGAGCATGTGACTCTATTAGTATAGGAGATACCTGAAAACATATCACACTTTTCATCATAGTGCTTTTACCAATGCATAAAATGCATGGAGAAGTCATTTCGAATGACTGGTCCTCAGTGTTGTGAGAACGATGACTGGTTAAAATTTTTGGTGGTTTCTTGTTCAGTCCATAGGCCTACATCATGTGGCAAACCGGTGAGCATGTGGCTCTATTAGTATAGGAGATACCTGAAAACATATCACACTTTTCATCATAGTGCTTTTACCAATGCATAAAATGCATGGAGAAGTCATTTCGAATGACTGGTCCTCAGTGTTGTGAGAACGATGACTGGTTAAAATTTTTGGTGGTTTCTTGTTCAGTCCATAGGCCTACATCATGTGGCAAACCGGTGAGCATGTGGCTCTATTAGTATAGGAGATACCTGAAAACATATCACACTTTTCATCATAGTGCTTTTACCAATGCATAAAATGCATGGAGAAGTCATTTCAAATGACTGGTCCTCAGTGTTGTGAGAACGATGACTGGTTAAAATTTTTGGTGGTTTCTTGTTCAGTCCATAGGCCTACATCATGTGGCAAACCGGTGAGCATGTGGCTCTATTAGTATAGGAGATACCTGAAAACATATCACACTTTTCATCATAGTGCTTTTACCAATGCATAAAATGCATGGAGAAGTCATTTCAAATGACTGGTCCTCAGTGTTGTGAGAACGATGACTGGTTAAAATTTTTGGTGGTTTCTTGTTCAGTCCATAGGCCTACATCATGTGGCAAACCGGTGAGCATGTGGCTCTATTAGTATAGGAGATACCTGAAAACATATCACACTTTTCATCATAGTGCTTTTACCAATGCATAAAATGCATGGAGAAGTCATTTCAAATGACTGGTCCTCAGTGTTGTGAGAACGATGACTGGTTAAAATTTTTGGTGGTTTCTTGTTCAGTCCATAGGCCTACATCATGTGGCAAACCGGTGAGCATGTGGCTCTATTAGTATAGGAGATACCTGAAAACATATCACACTTTTCATTATAGTGCTTTTACCAATGCATAAAATGCATGGAGAAGTCATTTCGAATGACTGGTCCTCAGTGTTGTGAGAACAATGACTGGTTACAATTTTTGGTGGTTTCTTGTTCAGTCCATAGGCCTACATCATGTGGCAAACCGGTGAGCATGTGGCTCTATTAGTATAGGAGATACCTGAAAACATATCACACTTTTCATCATAGTGCTTTTACCAATGCATAAAATGCATGGAGAAGTCATTTCGAATGACTGGTCCTCAGTGTTGTGAGAACGATGACTGGTTAAAATTTTTGGTGGTTTCTTGTTCAGTCCATAGGCCTACATCATGTGGCAAACCGGTGAGCATGTGGCTCTATTAGTATAGGAGATACCTGAAAACATATCACACTTTTCATCATAGTGCTTTTACCAATGCATAAAATGCATGGAGAAGTCATTTCGAATGACTGGTCCTCAGTGTTGTGAGAACGATGACTGGTTAAAATTTTTGGTGGTTTCTTGTTCAGTCCATAGGCCTACATCATGTGGCAAACCGGTGAGCATGTGGCATTATTAGTATAGGAGATACCTGAAAACATATCACACTTTTCATCATAGTGCTTTTACCAATGCATAAAATGCATGGAGAAGTCATTTCGAATGACTGGTCCTCAGTGTTGTGAGAACGATGACTGGTTAAAATTTTTGGTGGTTTCTTGTTCAGTCCATAGGCCTACATCATGTGGCAAACCGGTGAGCATGTGGCATTATTAGTATAGGAGATACCTGAAAACATATCACACTTTTCATCATAGTGCTTTTACCAATGCATAAAATGCATGGAGAAGTCATTTCGAATGACTGGTCCTCAGTGTTGTGAGAACGATGACTGGTTAAAATTTTTGGTGGTTTCTTGTTCAGTCCATAGGCCTACATCATGTGGCAAACCGGTGAGCATGTGGCTCTATTAGTATAGGAGATACCTGAAAACATATCACACTTTTCATCATAGTGCTTTTACCAATGCATAAAATGCATGGAGAAGTCATTTCGAATGACTGGTCCTCAGTGTTGTGAGAACGATGACTGGTTAAAATTTTTGGTGGTTTCTTGTTCAGTCCATAGGCCTACATCATGTGGCAAACCGGTGAGCATGTGACTCTATTAGTATAGGAGATACCTGAAAACATATCACACTTTTCATCATAGTGCTTTTACCAATGCATAAAATGCATGGAGAAGTCATTTCGAATGACTGGTCCTCAGTGTTGTGAGAACGATGACTGGTTAAAATTTTTGGTGGTTTCTTGTTCAGTCCATAGGCCTACATCATGTGGCAAACCGGTGAGCATGTGGCTCTATTAGTATAGGAGATACCTGAAAACATATCACACTTTTCATCATAGTGCTTTTACCAATGCATAAAATGCATGGAGAAGTCATTTCGAATGACTGGTCCTCAGTGTTGTGAGAACGATGACTGGTTAAAATTTTTGGTGGTTTCTTGTTCAGTCCATAGGCCTACATCATGTGGCAAACCGGTGAGCATGTGGCTCTATTAGTATAGGAGATACCTGAAAACATATCACACTTTTCATCATAGTGCTTTTACCAATGCATAAAATGCATGGAGAAGTCATTTCAAATGACTGGTCCTCAGTGTTGTGAGAACGATGACTGGTTAAAATTTTTGGTGGTTTCTTGTTCAGTCCATAGGCCTACATCATGTGGCAAACCGGTGAGCATGTGGCTCTATTAGTATAGGAGATACCTGAAAACATATCACACTTTTCATCATAGTGCTTTTACCAATGCATAAAATGCATGGAGAAGTCATTTCAAATGACTGGTCCTCAGTGTTGTGAGAACGATGACTGGTTAAAATTTTTGGTGGTTTCTTGTTCAGTCCATAGGCCTACATCATGTGGCAAACCGGTGAGCATGTGGCTCTATTAGCCCTCCGTCACATACAATATTCGGACTAACGAGTTCACATACAATGTGCCTGTCAGGCGCCTGCTGGAAAAATACCTATAATATCTAATGTTTGCAATTTCAGTGCTCTAAAAGTGATCAGTGACCTTCATAGGGATGTAATAAAAGAGACTACACATAATCAGTTGCAAAAAAAAACATTTACTTAACATAAAACTAATAACTATGGAATACAAACTTTTCAAAACTCCCGCCAAATAGTCCCCAGTTCGACTCTCTCAAAAAAATGTACAAAGAAAATTTTTGAACACAAACTTAATTTTAAGGTACCTTAAGTACTATTAAAAACATATTCAATCAGAAGTAGATGCTGAGGTTTCCCCAGAAAAGTCACACTTGCAGAGCAAAGAGCAAGAATTACACACCATTTTTGCATGTGTCAGGCAAATTGCTTTATGACATTTGAGACATTCATAATTTGAAAGCCTTCTGGTTCCGCTTTCCGTTTGGCAGGTGGTGCATCTCCTTCTTTTGTGAGGTGGTGCAGATGGTGACTTTTCACCATCATCTTCTGGGCGGAACCTTTTGAGCTGAACTTGAAGGCGAGAGGGGATACCGATTGTTTTCACGCTTCTCCTGCGTAGCTCTCCAAGTACTAGTTCATGGGCCAATTTTTTCAGATACAATCGTCTACGGAGTGGTTCAAGCTTGTTTTCAAGATAAATTACTTGTGAATTTATACCACCCAAATTCAACATAGCAAAAAATATAACCATTGGCCAGCGTTTGATGTTTCAGCTGACGTTGAAAGTGGAGCACATCTGATCTGCTGTATCCACACCCCCTTTGGTGGCATTGTAAAATGTAATTATCTCTGGGTTTTTTTCTGCCCCTGTCCCAGGATCGATGGCAGCATCATCATGAAGTGTTGATAGAAGAAGTACGATTTTTTTGGCATGTGGTACATAGGAAACTAAAGCCTTTCCATTATGGAATGCAAACATACTGCTGTACTGTTGTCTCTCTTTCACACTTACAAACTGTGGCGGCAATTCCCTTTTGTTTTTTCTTACAGTTCCCACATATGACAGCTTCTGAATTTTCAGATAATCAATCAGATCACAACTTGTAAACCAATTGTCAGCTGTAATATTGCGACCCGATCCAAATAAGGGTTCAGCCAGTCTTTTTACAACAATGGGTTTGTTGCTCACACAGTAAGGACCTTCTGGTTGTTTTCCTGCATAAACTTCCAGGTTGTAAGTGTAGGTCTTACTGGCATCAACAAGGGCATAAATTTTTATTCCATATTTGTTTGGCTTTGATGGAATATATTGACGAAAGGCACATCTACCACGAAAACCAGGGAGCATTTCGTCAATAGTGAGATTCTCTCCAGGGTAATAACTTTGTTTACAGTTTACAACAAATCTTTGAAATATATCACGAATTGGAGCAAGTCGGTCATGTGTTTTGCGTTCGGTTCGGGTAGTTCTGTCGTCAAACCGAAGGCAACGAATTAGAATCTTGAATCTGTTTATGGACATAGCAAGGCTAAATTTTTCAACTCCATCCCCATCTTTACCCCAAAGTTCCTGAAACTTTGTCTATTTGCCCTATAAGCTCCTGCAAGGTACAGTAATCCAAAAAAGCACGCAGTTCTATTTCATCTGTGGGCTTGATGGTTCTGTTGCAGATGTACTTGACCTTTATATTGTCTATATATTGGTTGGTATATGTGACAATAGAGTCCAGAATGTCATCTGTAAATATACTGTTCCAGCATTCAACTGCAGTTTTTGCATTACGTGCAGTTCCTATTACTGCAGGAAGGTGAGTAATAATGTTTAAAGGTTCCCTACATTTTTTCTGGAATGGCTTCTTGTTCCATTTAGTATTTTTATCTTTTCCAATATAATATGATCCAACTTCTTCATCCTCACCACTGTCACCATCTTGCTCTGTTTCAGAATCCAGGACACATTCTTCCACCTCATCATGAGAATCAATCTCACTTTCCTCTCCTAAATCCTCATTCAGTGTGAGGCCTCTATCATCTAACAGCATGTTTGTTACTTCCTCAACATCAAGTTGTTTGGATAAATTGTACATTTTCCTCTCCATTTCAGCAGATAATCTGAAGCAAGAGAAGGAATATGTTAGGGAACTACTGTATATGCCTGAGCAGCACACTTTCTTTTATAAAATCTCCCTTATTTCTATGAAATATCCTCACATTTTGTGCTATACATTCATAAAACAAGCTAAATAAACTATTGTGATGAATAAAAACATAGAATACCAACCTTACTGAATGTGACGTATTCACATACAATGAGCCTGAGAGATCTGTGCAGCTATATCATCTCCCCTGAAGCTCTGAAATCCAACTGTGATATCAGGTTTCACAGACCTTCAAGAGACAGGAGACTACCTGGAGGGAGGGGGTTTCCTCACAATCTGGTGAGGAAGGAGAAATAAAAGTAAAAGAGAAGCGCCTGTCAGATCAGTTGTATGTGACGGAGGGTTAGTATAGGAGATACCTGAAAACATATCACACTTTTCATTATAGTGCTTTTACCAATGCATAAAATGCATGGAGAAGTCATTTCGAATGACTGGTCCTCAGTGTTGTGAGAACGATGACTGGTTAAAATTTTTGGTGGTTTCTTGTTCAGTCCATAGGCCTACATCATGTGGCAAACCGGTGAGCATGTGGCTCTATTAGTATAGGAGATACCTGAAAACATATCACACTTTTCATCATAGTGCTTTTACCAATGCATAAAATGCATGGAGAAGTCATTTCGAATGACTGGTCCTCAGTGTTGTGAGAACGATGACTGGTTAAAATTTTGGGTGGTTTCTTGTTCAGTCCATAGGCCTACATCATGTGGCAAACCAGTGAGCATGTGGCTCTATTAGTATAGGAGATACCTGAAAACATATCACACTTTTCATCATAGTGCTTTTACCAATGCATAAAATGCATGGAGAAGTCATTTCGAATGACTGGTCCTCAGTGTTGTGAGAACGATGACTGGTTAAAATTTTTGGTGGTTTCTTGTTCAGTCCATAGGCCTACATCATGTGGCAAACCGGTGAGCATGTGGCTCTATTAGTATAGGAGATACCTGAAAACATATCACACTTTTCATCATAGTGCTTTTACCAATGCATAAAATGCATGGAGAAGTCATTTCAAATGACTGGTCCTCAGTGTTGTGAGAACGATGACTGGTTAAAATTTTTGGTGGTTTCTTGTTCAGTCCATAGGCCTACATCATGTGGCAAACCGGTGAGCATGTGGCTCTATTAGTATAGGAGATACCTGAAAACATATCACACTTTTCATCATAGTGCTTTTACCAATGCATAAAATGCATGGAGAAGTCATTTCGAATGACTGGTCCTCAGTGTTGTGAGAACGATGACTGGTTAAAATTTTTGGTGGTTTCTTGTTCAGTCCATAGGCCTACATCATGTGGCAAACCGGTGAGCATGTGGCTCTATTAGTATAGGAGATACCTGAAAACATATCACACTTTTCATCATAGTGCTTTTACCAATGCATAAAATGCATGGAGAAGTCATTTCAAATGACTGGTCCTCAGTGTTGTGAGAACGATGACTGGTTAAAATTTTTGGTGGTTTCTTGTTCAGTCCATAGGCCTACATCATGTGGCAAACCGGTGAGCATGTGGCTCTATTAGTATAGGAGATACCTGAAAACATATCACACTTTTCATCATAGTGCTTTTACCAATGCATAAAATGCATGGAGAAGTCATTTCAAATGACTGGTCCTCAGTGTTGTGAGAACGATGACTGGTTAAAATTTTTGGTGGTTTCTTGTTCAGTCCATAGGCCTACATCATGTGGCAAACCGGTGAGCATGTGGCTCTATTAGTATAGGAGATACCTGAAAACATATCACACTTTTCATCATAGTGCTTTTACCAATGCATAAAATGCATGGAGAAGTCATTTCAAATGACTGGTCCTCAGTGTTGTGAGAATGATGACTGGTTAAAATTTTTGGTGGTTTCTTGTTCAGTCCATAGGCCTACATCATGTGGCAAACCGGTGAGCATGTGGCTCTATTAGTATAGGAGATACCTGAAAACATATCACACTTTTCATTATAGTGCTTTTACCAATGCATAAAATGCATGGAGAAGTCATTTCGAATGACTGGTCCTCAGTGTTGTGAGAACAATGACTGGTTAAAATTTTTGGTGGTTTCTTGTTCAGTCCATAGGCCTACATCATGTGGCAAACCGGTGAGCATGTGGCTCTATTAGTATAGGAGATACCTGAAAACATATCACACTTTTCATCATAGTGCTTTTACCAATGCATAAAATGCATGGAGAAGTCATTTCGAATGACTGGTCCTCAGTGTTGTGAGAACGATGACTGGTTAAAATTTTTGGTGGTTTCTTGTTCAGTCCATAGGCCTACATCATGTGGCAAACCGGTGAGCATGTGGCTCTATTAGTATAGGAGATACCTGAAAACATATCACACTTTTCATCATAGTGCTTTTACCAATGCATAAAATGCATGGAGAAGTCATTTCGAATGACTGGTCCTCAGTGTTGTGAGAACGATGACTGGTTAAAATTTTTGGTGGTTTCTTGTTCAGTCCATAGGCCTACATCATGTGGCAAACCGGTGAGCATGTGGCATTATTAGTATAGGAGATACCTGAAAACATATCACACTTTTCATCATAGTGCTTTTACCAATGCATAAAATGCATGGAGAAGTCATTTCGAATGACTGGTCCTCAGTGTTGTGAGAACGATGACTGGTTAAAATTTTTGGTGGTTTCTTGTTCAGTCCATAGGCCTACATCATGTGGCAAACCGGTGAGCATGTGGCATTATTAGTATAGGAGATACCTGAAAACATATCACACTTTTCATCATAGTGCTTTTACCAATGCATAAAATGCATGGAGAAGTCATTTCGAATGACTGGTCCTCAGTGTTGTGAGAACGATGACTGGTTAAAATTTTTGGTGGTTTCTTGTTCAGTCCATAGGCCTACATCATGTGGCAAACCGGTGAGCATGTGGCTCTATTAGTATAAGAGATACCTGAAAACATATCACACTTTTCATCATAGTGCTTTTACCAATGCATAAAATGCATGGAGAAGTCATTTCGAATGACTGGTCCTCAGTGTTGTGAGAACGATGACTGGTTAAAATTTTTGGTGGTTTCTTGTTCAGTCCATAGGCCTACATCATGTGGCAAACCGGTGAGCATGTGACTCTATTAGTATAGGAGATACCTGAAAACATATCACACTTTTCATCATAGTGCTTTTACCAATGCATAAAATGCATGGAGAAGTCATTTCGAATGACTGGTCCTCAGTGTTGTGAGAACGATGACTGGTTAAAATTTTTGGTGGTTTCTTGTTCAGTCCATAGGCCTACATCATGTGGCAAACCGGTGAGCATGTGGCTCTATTAGTATAGGAGATACCTGAAAACATATCACACTTTTCATCATAGTGCTTTTACCAATGCATAAAATGCATGGAGAAGTCATTTCGAATGACTGGTCCTCAGTGTTGTGAGAACGATGACTGGTTAAAATTTTTGGTGGTTTCTTGTTCAGTCCATAGGCCTACATCATGTGGCAAACCGGTGAGCATGTGGCTCTATTAGTATAGGAGATACCTGAAAACATATCACACTTTTCATCATAGTGCTTTTACCAATGCATAAAATGCATGGAGAAGTCATTTCAAATGACTGGTCCTCAGTGTTGTGAGAACGATGACTGGTTAAAATTTTTGGTGGTTTCTTGTTCAGTCCATAGGCCTACATCATGTGGCAAACCGGTGAGCATGTGGCTCTATTAGTATAGGAGATACCTGAAAACATATCACACTTTTCATCATAGTGCTTTTACCAATGCATAAAATGCATGGAGAAGTCATTTCAAATGACTGGTCCTCAGTGTTGTGAGAACGATGACTGGTTAAAATTTTTGGTGGTTTCTTGTTCAGTCCATAGGCCTACATCATGTGGCAAACCGGTGAGCATGTGGCTCTATTAGTATAGGAGATACCTGAAAACATATCACACTTTTCATCATAGTGCTTTTACCAATGCATAAAATGCATGGAGAAGTCATTTCGAATGACTGGTCCTCAGTGTTGTGAGAACGATGACTGGTTAAAATTTTTGGTGGTTTCTTGTTCAGTCCATAGGCCTACATCATGTGGCAAACCGGTGAGCATGTGGCTCTATTAGTATAGGAGATACCTGAAAACATATCACACTTTTCATTATAGTGCTTTTACCAATGCATAAAATGCATGAAGAAGTCATTTCGAATGACTGGTCCTCAGTGTTGTGAGAACGATGACTGGTTAAAATTTTTGGTGGTTTCTTGTTCAGTCCATAGGCCTACATCATGTGGCAAACCGGTGAGCATGTGGCTCTATTAGTATAGGAGATACCTGAAAACATATCACACTTTTCATCATAGTGCTTTTACCAATGCATAAAATGCATGGAGAAGTCATTTCGAATGACTGGTCCTCAGTGTTGTGAGAACGATGACTGGTTAAAATTTTTGGTGGTTTCTTGTTCAGTCCATAGGCCTACATCATGTGGCAAACCGGTGAGCATGTGGCTCTATTAGTATAGGAGATACCTGAAAACATATCACACTTTTCATCATAGTGCTTTTACCAATGCATAAAATGCATGGAGAAGTCATTTCAAATGACTGGTCCTCAGTGTTGTGAGAACGATGACTGGTTAAAATTTTTGGTGGTTTCTTGTTCAGTCCATAGGCCTACATCATGTGGCAAACCGGTGAGCATGTGGCTCTATTAGTATAGGAGATACCTGAAAACATATCACACTTTTCATCATAGTGCTTTTACCAATGCATAAAATGCATGGAGAAGTCATTTCAAATGACTGGTCCTCAGTGTTGTGAGAACGATGACTGGTTAAAATTTTTGGTGGTTTCTTGTTCAGTCCATAGGCCTACATCATGTGGCAAACCGGTGAGCATGTGGCTCTATTAGTATAGGAGATACCTGAAAACATATCACACTTTTCATCATAGTGCTTTTACCAATGCATAAAATGCATGGAGAAGTCATTTCGAATGACTGGTCCTCAGTGTTGTGAGAACGATGACTGGTTAAAATTTTTGGTGGTTTCTTGTTCAGTCCATAGGCCTACATCATGTGGCAAACCGGTGAGCATGTGGCATTATTAGTATAGGAGATACCTGAAAACATATCACACTTTTCATCATAGTGCTTTTACCAATGCATAAAATGCATGGAGAAGTCATTTCGAATGACTGGTCCTCAGTGTTGTGAGAACGATGACTGGTTAAAATTTTTGGTGGTTTCTTGTTCAGTCCATAGGCCTACATCATGTGGCAAACCGGTGAGCATGTGGCATTATTAGTATAGGAGATACCTGAAAACATATCACACTTTTCATCATAGTGCTTTTACCAATGCATAAAATGCATGGAGAAGTCATTTCGAATGACTGGTCCTCAGTGTTGTGAGAACGATGACTGGTTAAAATTTTTGGTGGTTTCTTGTTCAGTCCATAGGCCTACATCATGTGGCAAACCGGTGAGCATGTGGCTCTATTAGTATAAGAGATACCTGAAAACATATCACACTTTTCATCATAGTGCTTTTACCAATGCATAAAATGCATGGAGAAGTCATTTCGAATGACTGGTCCTCAGTGTTGTGAGAACGATGACTGGTTAAAATTTTTGGTGGTTTCTTGTTCAGTCCATAGGCCTACATCATGTGGCAAACCGGTGAGCATGTGACTCTATTAGTATAGGAGATACCTGAAAACATATCACACTTTTCATCATAGTGCTTTTACCAATGCATAAAATGCATGGAGAAGTCATTTCGAATGACTGGTCCTCAGTGTTGTGAGAACGATGACTGGTTAAAATTTTTGGTGGTTTCTTGTTCAGTCCATAGGCCTACATCATGTGGCAAACCGGTGAGCATGTGGCTCTATTAGTATAGGAGATACCTGAAAACATATCACACTTTTCATCATAGTGCTTTTACCAATGCATAAAATGCATGGAGAAGTCATTTCGAATGACTGGTCCTCAGTGTTGTGAGAACGATGACTGGTTAAAATTTTTGGTGGTTTCTTGTTCAGTCCATAGGCCTACATCATGTGGCAAACCGGTGAGCATGTGGCTCTATTAGTATAGGAGATACCTGAAAACATATCACACTTTTCATCATAGTGCTTTTACCAATGCATAAAATGCATGGAGAAGTCATTTCAAATGACTGGTCCTCAGTGTTGTGAGAACGATGACTGGTTAAAATTTTTGGTGGTTTCTTGTTCAGTCCATAGGCCTACATCATGTGGCAAACCGGTGAGCATGTGGCTCTATTAGTATAGGAGATACCTGAAAACATATCACACTTTTCATCATAGTGCTTTTACCAATGCATAAAATGCATGGAGAAGTCATTTCAAATGACTGGTCCTCAGTGTTGTGAGAACGATGACTGGTTAAAATTTTTGGTGGTTTCTTGTTCAGTCCATAGGCCTACATCATGTGGCAAACCGGTGAGCATGTGGCTCTATTAGTATAGGAGATACCTGAAAACATATCACACTTTTCATCATAGTGCTTTTACCAATGCATAAAATGCATGGAGAAGTCATTTCGAATGACTGGTCCTCAGTGTTGTGAGAACGATGACTGGTTAAAATTTTTGGTGGTTTCTTGTTCAGTCCATAGGCCTACATCATGTGGCAAACCGGTGAGCATGTGGCTCTATTAGTATAGGAGATACCTGAAAACATATCACACTTTTCATTATAGTGCTTTTACCAATGCATAAAATGCATGAAGAAGTCATTTCGAATGACTGGTCCTCAGTGTTGTGAGAACGATGACTGGTTAAAATTTTTGGTGGTTTCTTGTTCAGTCCATAGGCCTACATCATGTGGCAAACCGGTGAGCATGTGGCTCTATTAGTATAGGAGATACCTGAAAACATATCACACTTTTCATCATAGTGCTTTTACCAATGCATAAAATGCATGGAGAAGTCATTTCGAATGACTGGTCCTCAGTGTTGTGAGAACGATGACTGGTTAAAATTTTTGGTGGTTTCTTGTTCAGTCCATAGGCCTACATCATGTGGCAAACCGGTGAGCATGTGGCTCTATTAGTATAGGAGATACCTGAAAACATATCACACTTTTCATCATAGTGCTTTTACCAATGCATAAAATGCATGGAGAAGTCATTTCAAATGACTGGTCCTCAGTGTTGTGAGAACGATGACTGGTTAAAATTTTTGGTGGTTTCTTGTTCAGTCCATAGGCCTACATCATGTGGCAAACCGGTGAGCATGTGGCTCTATTAGTATAGGAGATACCTGAAAACATATCACACTTTTCATCATAGTGCTTTTACCAATGCATAAAATGCATGGAGAAGTCATTTCAAATGACTGGTCCTCAGTGTTGTGAGAACGATGACTGGTTAAAATTTTTGGTGGTTTCTTGTTCAGTCCATAGGCCTACATCATGTGGCAAACCGGTGAGCATGTGGCTCTATTAGTATAGGAGATACCTGAAAACATATCACACTTTTCATCATAGTGCTTTTACCAATGCATAAAATGCATGGAGAAGTCATTTCGAATGACTGGTCCTCAGTGTTGTGAGAACGATGACTGGTTAAAATTTTTGGTGGTTTCTTGTTCAGTCCATAGGCCTACATCATGTGGCAAACCGGTGAGCATGTGGCTCTATTAGTATAGGAGATACCTGAAAACATATCACACTTTTCATTATAGTGCTTTTACCAATGCATAAAATGCATGGAGAAGTCATTTCGAATGACTGGTCCTCAGTGTTGTGAGAACAATGACTGGTTAAAATTTTTGGTGGTTTCTTGTTCAGTCCATAGGCCTACATCATGTGGCAAACCGGTGAGCATGTGGCTCTATTAGTATAGGAGATACCTGAAAACATATCACACTTTTCATCATAGTGCTTTTACCAATGCATAAAATGCATGGAGAAGTCATTTCGAATGACTGGTCCTCAGTGTTGTGAGAACGATGACTGGTTAAAATTTTTGGTGGTTTCTTGTTCAGTCCATAGGCCTACATCATGTGGCAAACCGGTGAGCATGTGGCTCTATTAGTATAGGAGATACCTGAAAACATATCACACTTTTCATCATAGTGCTTTTACCAATGCATAAAATGCATGGAGAAGTCATTTCGAATGACTGGTCCTCAGTGTTGTGAGAACGATGACTGGTTAAAATTTTTGGTGGTTTCTTGTTCAGTCCATAGGCCTACATCATGTGGCAAACCGGTGAGCATGTGGCATTATTAGTATAGGAGATACCTGAAAACATATCACACTTTTCATCATAGTGCTTTTACCAATGCATAAAATGCATGGAGAAGTCATTTCGAATGACTGGTCCTCAGTGTTGTGAGAACGATGACTGGTTAAAATTTTTGGTGGTTTCTTGTTCAGTCTATAGGCCTACATCATGTGGCAAACCGGTGAGCATGTGGCATTATTAGTATAGGAGATACCTGAAAACATATCACACTTTTCATCATAGTGCTTTTACCAATGCATAAAATGCATGGAGAAGTCATTTCGAATGACTGGTCCTCAGTGTTGTGAGAACGATGACTGGTTAAAATTTTTGGTGGTTTCTTGTTCAGTCCATAGGCCTACATCATGTGGCAAACCGGTGAGCATGTGGCTCTATTAGTATAAGAGATACCTGAAAACATATCACACTTTTCATCATAGTGCTTTTACCAATGCATAAAATGCATGGAGAAGTCATTTCGAATGACTGGTCCTCAGTGTTGTGAGAACGATGACTGGTTAAAATTTTTGGTGGTTTCTTGTTCAGTCCATAGGCCTACATCATGTGGCAAACCGGTGAGCATGTGACTCTATTAGTATAGGAGATACCTGAAAACATATCACACTTTTCATCATAGTGCTTTTACCAATGCATAAAATGCATGGAGAAGTCATTTCGAATGACTGGTCCTCAGTGTTGTGAGAACGATGACTGGTTAAAATTTTTGGTGGTTTCTTGTTCAGTCCATAGGCCTACATCATGTGGCAAACCGGTGAGCATGTGGCTCTATTAGTATAGGAGATACCTGAAAACATATCACACTTTTCATCATAGTGCTTTTACCAATGCATAAAATGCATGGAGAAGTCATTTCGAATGACTGGTCCTCAGTGTTGTGAGAACGATGACTGGTTAAAATTTTTGGTGGTTTCTTGTTCAGTCCATAGGCCTACATCATGTGGCAAACCGGTGAGCATGTGGCTCTATTAGTATAGGAGATACCTGAAAACATATCACACTTTTCATCATAGTGCTTTTACCAATGCATAAAATGCATGGAGAAGTCATTTCAAATGACTGGTCCTCAGTGTTGTGAGAACGATGACTGGTTAAAATTTTTGGTGGTTTCTTGTTCAGTCCATAGGCCTACATCATGTGGCAAACCGGTGAGCATGTGGCTCTATTAGTATAGGAGATACCTGAAAACATATCACACTTTTCATCATAGTGCTTTTACCAATGCATAAAATGCATGGAGAAGTCATTTCAAATGACTGGTCCTCAGTGTTGTGAGAACGATGACTGGTTAAAATTTTTGGTGGTTTCTTGTTCAGTCCATAGGCCTACATCATGTGGCAAACCGGTGAGCATGTGGCTCTATTAGTATAGGAGATACCTGAAAACATATCACACTTTTCATCATAGTGCTTTTACCAATGCATAAAATGCATGGAGAAGTCATTTCGAATGACTGGTCCTCAGTGTTGTGAGAACGATGACTGGTTAAAATTTTTGGTGGTTTCTTGTTCAGTCCATAGGCCTACATCATGTGGCAAACCGGTGAGCATGTGGCTCTATTAGTATAGGAGATACCTGAAAACATATCACACTTTTCATTATAGTGCTTTTACCAATGCATAAAATGCATGGAGAAGTCATTTCGAATGACTGGTCCTCAGTGTTGTGAGAACGATGACTGGTTAAAATTTTTGGTGGTTTCTTGTTCAGTCCATAGGCCTACATCATGTGGCAAACCGGTGAGCATGTGGCTCTATTAGTATAGGAGATACCTGAAAACATATCACACTTTTCATCATAGTGCTTTTACCAATGCATAAAATGCATGGAGAAGTCATTTCGAATGACTGGTCCTCAGTGTTGTGAGAACGATGACTGGTTAAAATTTTGGGTGGTTTCTTGTTCAGTCCATAGGCCTACATCATGTGGCAAACCGGTGAGCATGTGGCTCTATTAGTATAGGAGATACCTGAAAACATATCACACTTTTCATCATAGTGCTTTTACCAATGCATAAAATGCATGGAGAAGTCATTTCGAATGACTGGTCCTCAGTGTTGTGAGAACGATGACTGGTTAAAATTTTTGGTGGTTTCTTGTTCAGTCCATAGGCCTACATCATGTGGCAAACCGGTGAGCATGTGGCTCTATTAGTATAGGAGATACCTGAAAACATATCACACTTTTCATCATAGTGCTTTTACCAATGCATAAAATGCATGGAGAAGTCATTTCGAATGACTGGTCCTCAGTGTTGTGAGAACGATGACTGGTTAAAATTTTGGGTGGTTTCTTGTTCAGTCCATAGGCCTACATCATGTGGCAAACCGGTGAGCATGTGGCTCTATTAGTATAGGAGATACCTGAAAACATATCACACTTTTCATCATAGTGCTTTTACCAATGCATAAAATGCATGGAGAAGTCATTTCGAATGACTGGTCCTCAGTGTTGTGAGAACGATGACTGGTTAAAATTTTTGGTGGTTTCTTGTTCAGTCCATAGGCCTACATCATGTGGCAAACCGGTGAGCATGTGGCTCTATTAGTATAGGAGATACCTGAAAACATCACACTTTTCATCATAGTGCTTTTACCAATGCATAAAATGCATGGAGAAGTCATTTCGAATGACTGGTCCTCAGTGTTGTGAGAACGATGACTGGTTAAAATTTTTGGTGGTTTCTTGTTCAGTCCATAGGCCTACATCATGTGGCAAACCGGTGAGCATGTGGCTCTATTAGTATAGGAGATACCTGAAAACATATCACACTTTTCATCATAGTGCTTTTACCAATGCATAAAATGCATGGAGAAGTCATTTCGAATGACTGGTCCTCAGTGTTGTGAGAACGATGACTGGTTAAAATTTTTGGTGGTTTCTTGTTCAGTCCATAGGCCTACATCATGTGGCAAACCGGTGAGCATGTGGCTCTATTAGTATAGGAGATACCTGAAAACATATCACACTTTTCATTATAGTGAATTTACCAATGCATAAAATGATTGAAAAGTCATTTCGAATGACTGGTCCTCAGTGTTGTGAGAACGATGACTGGTTAAAATTTTTGGTGGTTTCTTGTTCAGTCCATAGGCCTACATCATGTGGCAAACCGGTGAGCATGTGGCTCTATTAGTATAGGAGATACCTGAAAACATATCACACTTTTCATCATAGTGCTTTTACCAATGCATAAAATGCATGAAGTCATTTCGAATGACTGGTCCTCAGTGTTGTGAGAACGATGACTGGTTAAAATTTTTGGTGGTTTCTTGTTCAGTCCATAGGCCTACATCATGTGGCAAACCGGTGAGCATGTGGCTCTATTAGTATAGGAGATACCTGAAAACATATCACACTTTTCATCATAGTGCTTTTACCAATGCATAAAATGCATGGAGAAGTCATTTCGAATGACTGGTCCTCAGTGTTGTGAGAACGATGACTGGTTAAAATTTTTGGTGGTTTCTTGTTCAGTCCATAGGCCTACATCATGTGGCAAACCGGTGAGCATGTGGCTCTATTAGTATAGGAGATACCTGAAAACATATCACACTTTTCATCATAGTGCTTTTACCAATGCATAAAATGCATGGAGAAGTCATTTCGAATGACTGGTCCTCAGTGTTGTGAGAACGATGACTGGTTAAAATTTTTGGTGGTTTCTTGTTCAGTCCATAGGCCTACATCATGTGGCAAACCGGTGAGCATGTGGCTCTATTAGTATAGGAGATACCTGAAAACATATCACACTTTTCATCATAGTGCTTTTACCAATGCATAAAATGCATGGAGAAGTCATTTCGAATGACTGGTCCTCAGTGTTGTGAGAACGATGACTGGTTAAAATTTTTGGTGGTTTCTTGTTCAGTCCATAGGCCTACATCATGTGGCAAACCGGTGAGCATGTGGCTCTATTAGTATAGGAGATACC